>NW_027516708.1:0-54384 GCF_048772815.1 Callospermophilus lateralis
AAACCATGTTGGATTTAGAGTCCCAAATTCATCATCTATATAGGAGAGAACAAGAGGGAAACCTAAATATAAAAACTGCTACTGTACACGAACACTTCAACCTAGAAGAACTAAATTTGTTGAGCCAAAAGGGATTTGTGTACTGAGCATTACCACCAAGTATCATCAAGATTGGGTGAAAAAATATTTGCCGGTATTTCGGAAACTCGTTATTTCTTAGAAGCTTGGCAACCCATCTCAATGAAAGTGCTTTTCCACAGTCTGTGCCTAGGGCTACTTGAAGAGGAAACAATCCATAGAGACAAAACTGAGACACTCCTTTATTTTGTCAATTTTCAAAGGAGCTACTACAAACCATGTTGGATTTAGAGTTCCAAATTGATCTATATTTATGGGAGAGAACAGAGGGAAACCTAAATATAAAAACTGCTACTGTAGACGAACGCTTCAACCTAGAAGAACAAAAATTTGTGAGCCACGTGGGATTTGTGTACTGATATTACCACCAAGTATCATCAAGATTGGGTGAAAAAATATTTGCATGGTATTTCGGAAACTCAGTTATTTCTTAGAAGCCTTGGCAACCCATCTCAATGGAAGTTGCTTTCACAGTCTGTGCCTAGGGCTACTTTAAGAGGAAACAAACCATAGAGAGAAAACTGAGAACATCCTTTATTTGTCAAGTTTCAAAGAGCTACTTCAAACCATGTTGGATTTATGTCAAATTCATCTATCTATATAGGAGAAGAACAGAGGGTAACCTAAATATAAAACTTGCTACTGTAGACGAACGCTTCAACCTAGAAAAACAAAATTGGTGAGCCAAGTGGGATTTGTGTACTGATCATTACCACCAAAGTATCATCAAGATTGGGTCAAAAAAATATTTGCTGGTATTTCGGAAACTCGTTATTTCTTAGAAGATTGGCAACCCCTCTCATGAAAGTGCTTTTCCACAGTCTGTGCCTAGGGCTACTTGAAGAGGAAACAAACCACAGAGACAAATCTGAGAACTCCTTTATTTTGTCAAGTTTCAAAGATGCTACTACAAACCATGTTGGATTTAGAGTTCCAAATTTATCTACCTTATAGGAGAAGAACAGAGAGAAACACCTACATATATAAACTGCTACTGTAGACGAACGCTTCAACCTAGAAGAACAAAAATTTGGTGAGGCAAGTGGGATTTGTGTACTGATCACTACCACCAATATCAACAAGATTGTGTAGAAGAAATATTTGCTGGTATTTCGGAAACTCGTTATTTCTTAGAAGCTTGGCAACCCATCTCAATGAAAGTGCTTTTCCACAGTCTGTGCCTAGGCTACTTAAGAGGAAACAAACCATAGAGAGAAAACTGAGAACTCCTTAATTTTGTCAAGTTTCAAAGAGCTACTACAAACCATGTTGGAATTAGAGTTCCAAATTCATCTATCTATATAGGATGAGAACAGAGGGAAACCTAAATATAAAAACTGCTACTGTAACACGAATGCTTCATCCTAGATGAACAAAAATTGGTTAGCCAAGTGGGAATTTGTGTGCTGATCATTACCACCAAGTATCATCAAGTTTGGGTGAAAAAATATTTGCTGGTATTTCGTAAACTCGCTATTTTTTTAGAAGCTTGGCAAAGCATCTCAATGAAAGTGCTTTTCCACAGTCTGTTCCTAGGGCTACTTTAAGAGGAAACAAACCAGAGAGACAAAACTGAGAACTCCTTTATTTGTCAAGTTTCAAAGAGCTACTACAAACCATGTTGGATTTAGAGTTCCAAATTCATCTATCTGTATAGGAGAGGAACAGAGGGAATCCTAAATATAAAAACTGCTACTGTACACGAACGCTGTCAACCTAGAAGAACTAAATTTGGTGAGCCAAGTGGGATTTGTGTACTGATCATTAGCAACAAGTATCATCAATGATTGGGTGAAAAAATATTTGCTGGTATTTCGGAAACTCGTTATTTCTTAGAAGCTTGGCAACCCTCTCAATGAAAGTGCTTTTCCACAGTCTGTGCCTAGGGCTACTTGAAGAGGAAACAAACTATAGAGACAAAACTGAGAACTCCTTTATTTTGTCAAGTTTCAAGGAGCTACTACAAAGCATGTTGGATTTAGAGTTCCAAAATTCATCTATCTATATAGGAGAGAACAGAGGGAAACCTAAATATAAAAACTGCTACTGTAGATGAACGCTTCAAACATAGAAGAACAAAATTTGGTAAGCCAAGTGGGATTTGTGTACTGATCATTACCACAAGTATCATCAAGAATGGGTGAAAAAAATATTTGCTGGTGTTTCGGAAACTCGTTATTTCTTAGAAGCTTGACAACTCCCTCTCAATGAAAGTGCTTTTCCACAGTCTGTGCCTAGGGCTACTTGAAGAGGAAACAAACCATAGAGACAAATCTGAGAACTCCTTTATTTTGTCAAGTTTCAAAGAGCTACTACAAACCATGTTGGATTTAGAGTTCCAAATTCATCTATCTATATAGGAGAGAACAGAGGGAAACCTAAATATAAAAACTGCTACTGTACACGAATGCTTCATCCTAGATGAACAAAAATTGGTTAGCCAAGTGGGATTTTTGTGCTGATCATTACCACCAAGTATCATCAAGTTTGGGTGAAAAAATATTTGCTGGTATTTCGTAAACTCGCTATTTTTTAGAAGCTTGGCAAAGCATCTCAATGAAAAGTGCTTTTCCACAGTCTGTTCCTAGGGCTCCTTGAAGAGGAAACAAACCAGAGAGACAAAACTGAGACTACTTTATTTTGTAAAGTTTCAAAGAGCTACTACAAACCATGTTAGGTTTAGAGTTCCAAATTCATCTATCTGTATAGGAGAGAACAGATGAAACCTAAATATAAAAACTGCTACTGTACACGTAATGCTTCATCCTAGATGAACAAAAATTGTTTAGCCAAGTGGGATTTGTGTGCTGATCATTACCACCAAGTATCATCAAGTTTGGGTGAAAAAATATTTGCTGGTATTTCGGAATCTCGATATTTCTAGAAGCTTGGCAAAACATCTCAATGAAAGTGCTTTTCCACAGTCTGTTCCTAGGGCTACTTGAAGAGGAAACAAACCAGAGAGACAAAACTGAGAACTCCTTAATATTGTCAAGTTTCAAAGAGCTACTACAAACCATGTTGGATTTAGAGTTCCAAATTCATCTATCTGTATAGGAGAGAACAGAGGGAAACCTAAATATAAAAACTGCTACTGTAAACGAACGCTTCAACCTAGAAGAACTAAATTTGGTGAGCCAAGTGGGATTTGTGTACTGATCATTAGCAACAAGTATCATCAAGATTGGGTGAAAAAATATTTGCTGGTATTTCGGAAACTCGTTATTTCTTAGAAGCTTGGCAACCCCTCTCAATGAAAGTGCTTTTCCCACAGTCTGTGCCTAGGGCTACTTGAAGAGGAAACAAACTATAGAGACTAAACTGAGAACTCCTTTATTTTGTCAAGTTTCAAGGAGCTACTACAAAGCATGTTGGATTTAGAGTTCCAAATTCATCTATCTATGTAGGAGAGAACAGAGGGAAACCTAAATATAAAAAACTGCTACTGTAGATGAACGCTTCAACATAGAAGAACAAAATTTGGTAAGCCAAGTGGGATTTGTGTACTTATCATTACCACCAAGTATCATCAAGATTGGGTGAAAAAATATTTGCTGGTATTTCGGAAACTCGTTATTTCTTAGAAGCTTGACAACCCCTCTCAATGAAAGTGCTTTTCCACAGTCTGTGCCTAGGGCTACTTGAAGAGGAAACAAACCATAGAGACAAATCTGAGAACTCCTTTATTTTGTCAAGTTTCAAAGAGCTACTACAAACATGTTGGATTTAGAGTTCCAAATCATCTATCTATATAGGAGAGAACAGAGAGAAACCTAAATATAAAAACTGCTACTGTAGACGAACGCTTCAACCTAGAATAACAAAATTTGGTGAGCCAAGTGGGATTTGTTTACTGATCATTACCACCGAGTATCAACAAGATTGTGTGAAAAATATTTGCTGGTATTTCGGAAAATCGTTATTTCTTAGAAGCTTGACAACCCATCTCAATGAAAGTGCTTTCCACAGTCTGTGCCTAGGGCTACTTTAAAGGAAACAAACCATAGAGACAAAACTGAGAACTCCTTTATTTTGCCAATTTCAAAGAGCTACTATAAACCATGTTGGATTTAGAGTCCCAAATTCATCTATCTAATATAGGAGAGAACAGAGGGAAACCTAAATATAAAAACTGCTACTGTACACGAACACTTCAACCTAGAAGAACTAAATTTGTTGAGCCAAAAGGGATTTGTGTACTGATCATTACCACCAAGTATCATCAAGATTGGGTGAAAAAATATTTGCTGGTATTTCGGAAACTCGTTATTTCTTAGAAGCTTGGCAACCCATCTCAATGAAAGTGCTTTTCCACAGTCTGTGCCTAGGGCTACTTGAAGAGGAAACAATCCATAGAGACAAAACTGAGAACTCCTTTATTTTGTCAATTTTCAAGGAGCTACTACAAACCATGTTGGATTTAGAGTTCCAAATTGATCTATTTATGGGAGAGAACAGAGGGAAACCTAAATATAAAAACTGCTACTGTAGACGAACGCTTCAACCTAGAAGAACAAAATTTGGTGAGCCACGTGGGATTTGTGTACTGATCATTACCACCAAGTATCATCAAGATTGGGTGAAAAAATATTTGCTGGTATTTCGGAAACTCGTTATTTCTTAGAAGCTTGGCAACCCATCTCAATGAAAGTGCTTTCCACAGTCTGTGCCTAGGGCTACTTTAAGAGGAAACAAACCATAGAGAGAAAACTGAGAACTCCTTTATTTTGTCAAGTTTCAAAGAGCTACTTCAAACCATGTTGGATTTAGAGTTCCAAATTCATCTATCTATATAGGAGAGAACAGAGGGTAACCTAAATATTAAAAACTGCTACTGTAGACGAACGCTTCAAACCTAGAAAAACAAAATTTGGTGAGCCAAGTGGGATTTGTGTACTGATCATTACCACCAAGTATCATCAAGATTGGGTGAAATAAATATTTGCTGGTATTTCGGAAACTCGTTATTTCTTAGAAGCTTGGCAACCCGTCTCATGAAAGTGCTTTCCACAGTCTGTGCCTAGGGCTACTTGAAGAGGAAACAAACCATAGAGACAAAACTGAGAACTCCTTTATTTTGTCAAGTTTCAAAGAGCTACTACAAACCATGTTGGATTTAGAGTTCCAAATTCATCCATGTATATAGGAGAGAACAGAGGGAAACCTAAATATAAAAACTGCTACTGTTGACGAACGCTTCAACTAAAAGAACAAAATTTGTGAGCCAAGTGGGATTTGTGTACTGATCATTACCACCAAGTATCATCAAGATTGGGTGAAAAAATATTTGCTGGTATTTCGGAAACTCGTTATTTCTTAGAAGCTTGGAGACCCCTCTCAATGAAAGTGCTTTTCCACAGTCTGTGCCTAGGGCTACTTGAAGAGGAAATAAACCATAGAGACAAAACTGAGAACTCCTTTATTTTGTCAAGTTTCAAGGAGCTACTACAAACCATGTTAGGTTTAGAGTTCAAAATTCATCTATCTGTATAGGAGAGAACAGATTGAAACCTAAAATATAAAAACTGCTACTGTACACGAATGCTTCATCCTAGATGAACAAAAATTGTTTAGCCAAGTGGGATTTGTGTGCTGATCATTACCACCAAGTATCATCAAGTTTGGGTGAAAAAATATTTGCTGGTATTTCGGAATCTCGATATTTCTTAGAAGCTTGGCAAACCATCTCAATGAAAGTGCTTTTCCACAGTCTGTTCCTAGGGCTACTTGAAGAGGAAACAAACCAGAGAGACAAAAACTGAGAACTCCTTTATTTTGTCAAGTTTCAAAGAGCTACTACAAACCATGTTGGATTTAGAGTTCCAAATTCATCTATCTGTATAGGAGAAAACAGAGGGAAACCTAAATATAAAAACTGCTACTGTACACGAACGCTTCAACCTAGAAGAACTAAATTTGGTGAGCCAAGTGGGATTTGTGTACTGATCATTAGCAACAAGTATCATCAAGATTGGGTGAAAAAATATTTGCTGGTATTTCGGAAACTCGTTATTTCTTAGAGCTTGGCAACCCCTCTCAATGAAAGTGCTTTTCCACAGTCTGTGCCTAGGGCTACTTGAAGAGGAAACAAACTATAGAGACAAAACTGAGAAACTCCTTTATTTTGTCAAGTTTCAAGGAGCTACTACAAAGCATGTTGGATTTAGAGTTCCAAATTCATCTATCTATGTAGGAGAGAACAGAGGGAAACCTAAATATAAAAACTGCTACTGTAGATGAACGCTTCAACATAGAAGAACAAAATTTGGTAGCCAAGTGGGATTTGTGTACTGATCATTACCACCAAGTATCATCAAGATTGGGTGAAAAAATATTTGCTGGTATTTCGGAAACTCGTTATTTCTTAGAAGCTTGACAACCCCTCTCAATGAAAGTGCTTTTCCACAGTCTGTGCCTAGGGCTACTTGAAGAGGAAACAAACCATAGAGACAAATCTGAGAACTCCTTTATTTTGTCAAGTTTCAAAGAGCTACTACAAACCATGTTGGATTTAGAGTTCCAAATTCATCTATCTATATAGGAGAGAACAGAGAGAAACCTAAATATAAAAACTGCTACTGTAGACGAACGCTTCAACCTAGAATAACAAAATTTGGTGAGCCAAGTGGGATTTGTTTACTGATCATTACCACCGAGTATCAACAAGATTGTGTGAAAAATATTTGCTGGTATTTCGGAAAATCGTTATTTCTTAGAAGCTTGACAACCCATCTCAATGAAAGTGCTTTCCACAGTCTGTGCCTAGGGCTACTTTAAAAGGAAACAAACCATAGAGACAAAACTGAGAACTCCTTTATTTTGCCAAGTTTCAAAGAGCTACTACAAACCATGTTGGATTTAGAGTCCCAAATTCATCTATCTATATAGGAGAGAACAGAGGGAAACCTAAATATAAAAACTGCTACTGTACACGAACACTTCAACCTAGAAGAACTAAATTTGTTGAGCCAAAAGGGATTTGTGTACTGATCATTACCACCAAGTATCATCAAGATTGGGTGAAAAAATATTTGCTGGTATTTCGGAAACTCGTTATTTCTTAGAAGCTTGGCAACCCATCTCAATGAAAGTGCTTTTCCACAGTCTGTGCCTAGGGCTACTTGAAGAGGAAACAATCCATAGAGACAAAACTGAGAACTCCTTTATTTTGTCAATTTTCAAGGAGCTACTACAAACCATGTTGGATTTAGAGTTCCAAATTGATCTATTATGGGAGAGAACAGAGGGAAACCTAAATATAAAAACTGCTACTGTAGACGAACGCTTCAACCTAGAAGAACAAAATTTGGTGAGCCACGTGGGACTTGTGTACTGATCATTACCACCAAGTATCATCAAGATTGGGTGAAAAAATATTTGCTGGTATTTCGGAAACTCGTTATTTCTTAGAAGCTTGGCAACCCATCTCAATGAAAGTGCTTTCCACAGTCTGTGCCTAGGGCTACTTTAAGAGGAAACAAACCATAGAGAGAAAACTGAGAACTCCTTTATTTTGTCAAGTTTCAAAGAGCTACTGCAAACCATGTTGGATTTAGAGTTCCAAATTCATCTATCTATATAGGAGAGAACAGAGGGTAACCTAAATATAAAAACTGCTACTGTAGACGAACGCTTCAACCTAGAAAAACAAAATTTGGTGATCCAAGTGGGATTTGTGTACTGATCATTACCACCAAGTATCATCAAGATTGGGTGAAAAAATATTTGCTGGTATTTCGGAAACTCGTTATTTCTTAGAAGCTTGGCAACCCGTCTCAATGAAAGTGCTTTCCACAGTCTGTGCCTAGGGCTACTTGACGAGGAAACAAACCATAGAGACAAAACTGAGAACTCCTTTATTTTGTCAAGTTTCAAAGAGCTACTACAAACCATGTTGGATTTAGAGTTCCAAATTCATCCATGTATATAGGAGAGAACAGAGGGAAACCTAAATATAAAAACTGCTACTGTTGACGAACGCTTCAACCTAAAAGAACAAAATTTGGTGAGCCAAGTGGGATTTGTGTACTGATCATTACCACCAAGTATCATCAAGATTGGGTGAAAAAATATTTGCTGGTATTTCGGAAACTCGTTATTTCTTAGAAGCTTGGAGACCCCTCTCAATGAAAGTGCTTTTCCACAGTCTGTGCCTAGGGCTACTTGAAGAGGAAATAAACCATAGAGACAAAACTGAGAACTCCTTTATTTTGTCAAGTTTCAAGGAGCTACTACAAACCATGTTGGATTTAGAGTTCCAAATTCATCTATGTATATAGGACAGAACAGAGGGAAACCTAAATATAAAAACTGCTACTGTAGACGAACGCTTCAACCTAAAAGAACAAAATTTGGTGAGCCAAGTGGGATTTGTGTACTGATCATTACCACCAAGTATCATCAAGATTGGGTGAAAAAATATTTGCTGGTATTTCAGAAACTCGTTATTTCTGAGAAGCTTGTAGACCCCTCTCAATGAAAGTGCTTTACCACAGTCTGTTCCTAGGGCTACTTGAACAGGAAACAAACCATAGAGACAAATCTGAGAACTCCTTTATTTTGTCAAGTTTCAAAGAGCTACTACAAATCATGTTGGATTTAGAGTTCCAAATTCATCTATCTATATAGGAGAGAACAGAGGGAAACCTAAATATAAAAACTGCTACTGTACACGAACGCTTCAACCTAGAAGAACTAAATTTGGTAAGCCAAGTGGGATTTTTGTACTGATCATTACCACCAAGTATCATCAAGATTGGGTGAAAAAATATTTGCCGGTATTTCGGAAACTCGTTATTTCTTAGAAGCTTGGCAACCCCTCTCAATGAAAGTGCTTTTCCACAGTCTGGGCCTAGGGCTACTTGAAGAGGAAACAAACCATGGAGACAAATCTGAGACCTCCTTTATTTTGTCAAGTTTCAAAGAGCTACTACAAACCATGTTGGATTTAGAGTTCCAAATTCATCTATCTATGTATGAGAGAACAGAGGGAAACCTAAATATAAAAACTACTACTGTGGTGGAACGCTTCAACCTAGAAGAACAAAATTTGGTGAGCCAAGTGGGATTTTTGTACTGATCATAAGCACCAAGTATCATCAAGTTTGGGTGAAAAAATATTTGCTGGTATTTCGGAAACTCGTTATTTCTTAGAAGCTTGGCAACCCATGTCAATGAAAGTGCTTTTCCACAGTCTGTGCCTAGGGCTACTTGAAGAGGAAACAAACCATAGAGAAAACTGAGAACTCCTTTATTTTGTCAAGTTTCAAGGAGCTACTACAAACCATGTTGGATTTAGAGTTCCAAATTCATCTATCTATATGGGAGAGAACAGAGGGAAACCTAAATATAAAAACTGCTACTGTAGACGAACTCTTCAACCTAGAAAAACAAAATTTGGTGAGCCATGTAGGATTTGTGTACTGATCATTACCACCAAGTATCATCAAGATTGGGTGAAAAAATATTTGCTGGTATTTCGGAAACTCGTTATTTCTTAGAAGCTTGGCAACCCCTCTCAATGAAAGTGCTTTCCACAGTCTGTGCCTAGGCCTACTTGAAGATGAAACAAACCATAGAGACAAAACTGAGACACCTTTATTTTGTCAAGTTTCAAAGACGTACTACAAACCATGTTGGATTTAGAGTTCCAAATTCATCTATCTGTGTATAGGAGAAAACAGAGGGAAACCTAAATATAAAAACTGCTAGTGTACACGAACGCTTCAACCTAGAAGAACAAAATTTGGTGAGGCAAGTGGGATTTGTGTACTGATCACTACCACCAAGTATCAACAAGATTGTGTGAAGAAATATTTGCTGGTATTTCGGAAACTCGTTATTTCTTAGAAGCTAGGCAACCAATCTCAATGAAATTGCTTTCCACAGTCTGTGCCTAGGGCTACTTTAAGAGGAAACAAACCATAGAGACAAAACTGAGAACTCCTTTATTTTGTCAAGTTTCAAAGAGCTACTACAAACCATGTTGGATTTAGAGTTCCAAATTCATCTATCTATATAGGAGAGAACAGAGGGAAACCTAAATATAAAAACTGCTACTGTACACGAATGCTTCATCCTAGATGAACAAAAATTGGTTAGCCAAGTGGGATTTGTGTGCTGATCATTACCACCAAGTATCATCAAGTTTGGGTGAAAAAATATTTGCTGGTATTTCGTAAACTCGCTATTTTTTAGAAGCTTGGCAAAGCATCTCAATGAAAGTGCTTTTCCACAGTCTGTTCCTAGGGCTACTTGAAGAGGAAACAAACCAGAGAGACAAAACTGAGAACTCCTTTATTTTGTCAAGTTTCAAAGAGCTACTACAAACCATGTTGGATTTAGAGTTCCAAATTCATCTATCTGTATAGGAGAGAACAGAGGGAAACCTAAATATAAAAACTGCTACTGTACACGAACGCTTCAACCTTGAAGAACTAAATTTGGTGAGCCAAGTGGGATTTGTGTACTGATCATTAGCAGCAAGTATCCTCAAGATTGGGTGAAAAAATATTTGCTGGTATTTCGGAAACTCGTTATTTCTTAAAGCTTGGCAACCCCTCTCAATGAAAGTGTTTTTCCACAGTCTGTTCCTAGTGCTACTTGAAGAGGAAACAAACCATAGAGACAAAACTGAGAACTCCTTTATTTTGTCAATTTTCGGGAGCTACTACAAAGCATGTTGGATTTAGAGTTCCAAATTCATCTATCTATATGGGAGAAAACAGAGGGAAACCTAAATATAAAAACTGCTACTGTACACGAACGCTTCAACCTAGAAGAACAAAATTTGGTGAGCGACGTGGGATTTGTGTACTGATCATTACCACCAAGTATCATCAAGATTGGGTGAAAGAATATTTGCTGGTATTTCGGAAACTCGTTATTTCTTAGAAGCTTGGCAACCCCTCTCAATGAAAGTGCTTTCCACAGTCTGTGCCTAGGCCTACTTGAAGATGAAACAAACCATAGAGACAAAACTGAGACACCTTTATTTTGTCAAGTTTCAAAGACGTACTACAAACCATGTTGGATTTAGAGTTCCAAATTCATCTATCTGTGTATAGGAGAAAACAGAGGGAAACCTAAATATAAAAACTGCTAGTGTACACGAACGCTTCAACCTAGAATAACAAAATTTGGTGAACCAAGTGGGATATGTGTACTGATCATTACCACCAAGTATCATCGAGATTGTGTGAAAAAATATTTGCTGGTATTTCGGAAACTCGTTATTTCTTAGAAGCTTGGCAACCCATCTCAATGAAAGTGCTTTTCCACAGTCTGTGCCTAGGGTTACTTGAAGAGGAAACAAACCATAGAGACAAAACTGAGAACTCCTTTATTTTGTCAAGTTTCAAAGAGCTACTACAAACCATGTTGGATTTAGAGTTCCAAATTCATCTATCTATATATGAGAGAACAGAGTGAAACCTAAATATAAAAACTGCTACTGTAGACGAACGCTTCAACCTAGAAGAACAAAATTTGGTGAGCCAAGTGGGATTTGTGTACTGATCATTAGCACCAAGTATCATCAAGTTTGAGTGAAAAAATATTTGCTGGTATTTCGGAAACTCGTAATTTCTTAGAAGCTTGGCAACCCCTCTCAATGAAAGTCCTTTTCCACAGTCTGTGCCTGGGGCTACTTGAAGACGAAACAAACCATAGAGACAAAACTGAGAACTCCTTTATTTTGTCAAGTTTCAAAGAGCTACTACAAACCATGTTGGATTTAGAGTTCCAAATTCATCTATCTATATGGGAGAGAACAGAGGGAAACCTAAATATAAAAACTGCTACTGTAGACGAACGCTTCAACCTAGAATAACAAAATTTGGTGAGCCAAGTAGGATTTGTGTACTGATCATTACCACCAAGTATCATCAAGATTTTGTCAAAAAATATTTGCTGGTATTTCAGAAACTCGTTATTTCTTAGAAGCTTGGCAACCCCTCTCAATGAAAGTGCTTTCCACAGTCTGTGCCTAGGCCTACTTGAAGATGAAACAAACCATAGAGACAAAACTGAGAACTCCTTTATTTTGTCAAGTTTCAAAGACGTACTACAAACCATGTTGGATTTAGAGTTCCAAATTTATCTACCTATATATGAGAGAACAGAGAGAAACCTACATATAAAAACTGCTACTGTAGACGAACGCTTCAACCTAGAAGAACAAAATTTGGTGAGGCAAGTGGGATTTGTGTACTGATCACTACCACCAAGTATCAACAAGATTGTGTGAAGAAATATTTGCTGGTATTTCGGAAACTCGTTATTTCTTAGAAGCTAGGCAACCAATCTCAATGAAATTGCTTTCCACAGTCTGTGCCTAGGGCTACTTTAAGAGGAAACAAACCATAGAGACAAAACTGAGAACTCCTTTATTTTGTCAAGTTTCAAAGAGCTACTACAAACCATGTTGGATTTAGAGTTCCAAATTCATCTATCTATATAGGAGAGAACAGAGGGAAACCTAAATATAAAAACTGCTACTGTACACGAATGCTTCATCCTAGATGAACAAAAATTGGTTAGCCAAGTGGGATTTGTGTGCTGATCATTACCACCAAGTATCATCAAGTTTGGGTGAAAAAATATTTGCTGGTATTTCGTAAACTCGCTATTTTTTAGAAGCTTGGCAAAGCATCTCAATGAAAGTGCTTTTCCACAGTCTGTTCCTAGGGCTACTTGAAGAGGAAACAAACCAGAGAGACAAAACTGAGAACTCCTTTATTTTGTCAAGTTTCAAAGAGCTACTACAAACCATGTTGGATTTAGAGTTCCAAATTCATCTATCTGTATAGGAGAGAACAGAGGGAAACCTAAATATAAAAACTGCTACTGTACACGAACGCTTCAACCTTGAAGAACTAAATTTGGTGAGCCAAGTGGGATTTGTGTACTGATCATTAGCAGCAAGTATCCTCAAGATTGGGTGAAAAAATATTTGCTGGTATTTCGGAAACTCGTTATTTCTTAAAGCTTGGCAACCCCTCTCAATGAAAGTGTTTTTCCACAGTCTGTTCCTAGTGCTACTTGAAGAGGAAACAAACCATAGAGACAAAACTGAGAACTCCTTTATTTTGTCAATTTTCGAGGAGCTACTACAAAGCATGTTGGATTTAGAGTTCCAAATTCATCTATCTATATGGGAGAAAACAGAGGGAAACCTAAATATAAAAACTGCTACTGTACACGAACGCTTCAACCTAGAAGAACAAAATTTGGTGAGCGACGTGGGATTTGTGTACTGATCATTACCACCAAGTATCATCAAGATTGGGTGAAAGAATATTTGCTGGTATTTCGGAAACTCGTTATTTCTTAGAAGCTTGGCAACCCATCTCAATGAAAGTGCTTTCCACAGTCTGTGCCTAGGGCTACTTTAAGAGGAAACAATCCATAGAGAGAAAACTGAGAACTCCTTTATTTTGTCAAGTTTCAAAGAGCTACTACAAACCATGTTGGATTTAGAGTTCCAAATTCATCTATCTATATAGGAGAGAACAGAGGGTAACCTAAATATAAAAACTGCTACTGTAGACGAACGCTTCAACCTAGAAGAACAAAATTTGGTAAGCCAAGTGGGATTTTTGTCCTGATCATTACCACCAAGTATCATCAAGATTGGGTCAAAAAATATTTGCTGGTATTTCGGAAACTCGTTATTTCTTAGAAGATTGGCAACCCCTCTCAATGAAAGTGCTTTTCCACAGTCTGTGCCTAGGGCTACTTGAAGAGGAAACAAACCATAGAGACAAATCTGAGAACTCCTTTATTTTATCAAGTTTCAACACGCTACTACAAACCATGTTGGATTTAGAGTTCCAAATTCATCTATCTTTATAGGAGAGAACAGAGGGAAACCTAAATATAAAAACTGCTACTGTACATGAACGCTTCAACCTAGAAGAACTAAATTTGGTGAGCCAAGTGGGTTTTGTGTACTGATCATTACCACCAAGTATCAACAAGATTGTGTGAAAAAATATTTGCTGGTATTTCGGAAACTCGTTATTTCTTAGAAGCTTGGCAACCCATCTCAATGAAAGTGCTTTCCACAGTCTCTGCCTAGGGCTACTTGAAGAGAAACAATCCATAGAGACAAAACTGAGAACTCCTTTATTTTGTCAAGTTTCAAAGAGCTGCTACAAACCATGTTGAATGTAGAGTTCCAAATTGATCTATGTATGGGAGAGAACAGAGGGAAACCTAAATATAAAAACTGCTACTGTAGACGAACGCTTCAACCTAGAAGAACAAAATTTGGTGAGCCACGTGGGATTTGTGTACTGATCATTAGCAGCAAGTATCCTCAAGATTGGGTGAAAAAATATTTGCTGGTATTTCGGAAACTCGTTATTTCTTAGAAGCTTGGCAACCCATCTCAATGAAAGTGCTTTCCACAGTCTGTGCCTAGGGCTACTTTAAGAGGAAACAAACCATAGAGAGAAAACTGAGAACTCCTTTATTTTGTCAAGTTTCAAAGAGCTACTACAAACCATGTTGGATTTAGAGTTCCAAATTCATCTATCTATATAGGAGAGAACAGAGGGTAACCTATATATAAAAACTGCTACTGTAGACGAACGCTTCAACCTAGAAGAACAAAATTTGGTAAGCCAAGTGGGATTTGTGTACTGATCATTACCACCAAGTATCATCAAGATTGGGTCAAAAAATATTTGCTGGTATTTCGGAAACTCGTTATTTCTTAGAAGATTGGCAACCCCTCTCAATGAAAGTGCTTTTCCACACTCTGTGCCTAGGGCTACTTGAAGAGGAAACAAACCACAGAGACAAATCTGAGAACTCCTTTATTTTGTCAAGTTTCAAAGAGCTACTACAAACCATGTTGGATTTAGAGTTTCAAATTTATCTACCTATATAGGAGAGAACAGAGAGAAACCTACATATAAAAACTGCTACTGTAGACGAACGCTTCAACCTAGAAGAACAAAATTTGGTGAGGCAAGTGGGATTTGTGTACTGATCACTACCACCAAGTATCAACAAGATTGTGTGAAGAAATATTTGCTGGTATTTCGGAAACTCGTTATTTCTTAGAAGCTAGGCAACCAATCTCAATGAAATTGCTTTCCACAGTCTGTGCCTAGGGCTACTTTAAGAGGAAACAAACCATAGAGACAAAACTGAGAACTCCTTTATTTTGTCAAGTTTCAAAGAGCTACTACAAACCATGTTGGAATTAGAGTTAAAAATTCATCTATCTATATAGGAGAGAACAGAGGGAAACCTAAATATAAAAACTGCTACTGTACACGAATGCTTCATCCTAGATGAACAAAAATTGGTTAGAAAAGTGGGATTTGTGTGCTGATCATTACCACCAAGTATCATCAAGTTTGGGTGAAAAAATATTTGCTGGTATTTCGTAAACTCGCTATTTCTTAGAAGCTTGGCAAAGCATCTCAATGAAAGTGCTTTTCCACAGTCTGTTCCTAGGGCTACTTGAAGAGGAAACAAACCAGAGAGACAAAACTGAGAACTCCTTTATTTTGTCAAGTTTCAAAGAGCTACTACAAACCATGTTGGATTTAGAGTTCCAAATTCATCTATCTGTATAGGAGAGAACAGAGGGAAACCTAAATATAAAAACTGCTACTGTACACGAACGCTTCAACCTAGAAGAACTAAATTTGGTGAGCCAAGTGGGATTTGTGTACTGATCATTAGCAACAAGTATCATCAAGATTGGGTGGAAAAATATTTGCTGGTATTTCGGAAACTCGTTATTTCTTAGAAGATTGGCAACCCCTCTCAATGAAAGTGCTTTTCCACACTCTGTGCATAGGGCTATTTGAAGAGGAAACAAACCACAGAGACAAATCTGAGAACTCCTTTATTTTGTCAAGTTTCAAAGAGCTACTACAAACCATGTTGGATTTAGAGTTCCAAATTTATCTACCTATATAGGAGAGAACAGAGAGAAACCTACATATAAAAACTGCTACTGTAGACGAACGCTTCAACCTAGAAGAACAAAATTTGGTGAGGCAAGTGGGATTTGTGTACTGATCACTACCACCAAGTATCAACAAGATTGTGTGAAGAAATATTTGCTGGTATTTCGGAAACTCGTTATTTCTTAGAAGCTAGGCAACCAATCTCAATGAAATTGCTTTCCACAGTCTGTGCCTAGGGCTACTTTAAGAGGAAACAAACCATAGAGACAAAACTGAGAACTCCTTTATTTTGTCAAGTTTCAAAGAGCTACTACAAACCATGTTGGAATTAGAGTTCCAAATTCATCTATCTATATAGGAGAGAACAGAGGGAAACCTAAATATAAAAACTGCTACTGTACACGAATGCTTCATCCTAGATGAACAAAAATTGGTTAGCCAAGTGGGATTTGTGTGCTGATCATTACCACCAAGTATCATCAAGTTTGGGTGAAAAAATATTTGCTGGTATTTCGTAAACTCGCTATTTTTTAGAAGCTTGGCAAAGCATCTCAATGAAAGTGCTTTTCCACAGTCTGTTCCTAGGGCTACTTGAAGAGGAAACAAACCAGAGAGACAAAACTGAGAACTCCTTTATTTTGTCAAGTTTCAAAGAGCTACTACAAACCATGTTGGATTTAGAGTTCCAAATTCATCTATCTGTATAGGAGAGAACAGAGGGAAACCTAAATATAAAAACTGCTACTGTACACGAACGCTTCAACCTAGAAGAACTAAATTTGGTGAGCCAAGTGGGATTTGTGTACTGATCATTAGCAACAAGTATCATCAAGATTGGGTGGAAAAATATTTGCTGGTATTTCGGAAACTCGTTATTTCTTAGAAGCTTGGCAACCCCTCTCAATGAAAGTGCTTTTCCACAGTCTGTGCCTAGGGCTACTTGAAGAGGAAACAAACTATAGAGACAAAACTGAGAACTCCTTTATTTTGTCAAGTTTCAAGGAGCTACTACAAAGCAAGTTGGATTTAGAGTTCCAAATTCATCTATCTATATAGGAGAGAACAGAGGGAAACCTAAATATAAAAACTGCTACTGTAGATGAACGCTTCAACATAGAAGAACAAAATTTGGTAAGCCAAGTGGGATTTGTGTACTGATCATGACCACCAAGTATCATCAAGATTGGTTGAAAAAATATTTGCTGGTTTTTCGGACTCGTTATTTCTTAGAAGCTTGACAACCCCTCTCAATGAAAATGCTTTTCCACAGTCTGTGCCTAGGGCTACTTGAAGAGGAAACAAACGATAGAGACAAAACTGAGAACTCCTTTATTTTGTCAAGGTTCAAAGAGCTACTACAAACCATGTTGGATTTAGAGTTACAAATTCATCGATCTATCTAGGAGAGAACAGAGGGAAACCTAAATATAAAAACTGCTACTGTACACGAATGCTTCATCCTAGATGAACAAAAATTGGTTAGCCAAGTGGGATTTGTGTGCTGATCATTACCACCAAGTATCATCAAGTTTGGGTGAAAAAATATTTGCTGGTATTTCGTAAACTCGCTATTTTTTAGAAGCTTGGCAAAGCATCTCAATGAAAGTGCTTTTCCACAGTCTGTTCCTAGGGCTACTTGAAGAGGAAACAAACCAGAGAGACAAAACTGAGAACTACTTTATTTTGTCAAGTTTCAAAGAGCTACTACAAACCATGTTGGATTTAGAGTTCCAAATTCATCTATCTGTATAGGAGAGAACAGATTGAAACCTAAATATAAAAACTGCTACTGTACACGAATGCTTCATCCTAGATGAACAAAAATTGGTTAGCCAAGTGGGATTTGTGTGCTGATCATTATCACCAAGTATCATCAAGTTTGGGTGAAAAAATATTTGCTGGTATTTCGGAATCTCGATATTTCTTAGAAGCTTGACAAACCATCTCAATGAAAGTGCTTTTCCACAGTCTTTTCCTAGGGCTACTTGAAGAGGAAACAAACCAGAGAGACAAAACTGAGAACTCCTTTATATTGTCATATTTCAAAGAGCTACTACAAACCATGTTGGATTTAGAGTTCCAAATTCATCTATCTGTATAGGAGAGAACAGAGGGAAACCTAAATATAAAAACTGCTACTGTAGACGAACGCTTCAACCTAGAAGAACAAAATTTGGTGAGCCAAGTGGGATTTGTTTACTGATCAATACCACCAAGTATCAACAAGACTGTGTGAAAAATATTTGCTGGTATTTCGGAAAATCTTTATTTCTTAGAAGCTTGGCAACCCATCTCAATGAAAGTGCTTTCCACAGTCTGTGCCTAGGGCTACATTAAAAGGAAACAAACCATAGAGACAAAACTGAGAACTCCTTTATTTTGCCAAGTTTCAAAGAGCTACTACAAACCTTGTTGGATTTAGAGTCCCAAATTCATCTATCTATATAGGAGAGAACAGAGGGAAACCTAAATATAAAAACTGCTACTGTACACGAACGCTTCAACCTAGAAGAACAAAATTTGGTAAGCCAAGTGGGATTTGTGTACTGATCATTACCACCAAGTATCATCAAGATTGTTTGAAAAAATATTTGCCGGTATTTCGGAAACTCTTTATTTCTTAGAAGTTTGGCAACCCCTCTCAATGAAAGTGCTTTTCCGCAGTCTGTGCCTAGGGCTACTTGAAGAGGAAACAAACCATAGAGACAAATCTGAGAACTCCTTTATTTTATCAAGTTTCAACACGCTACTACAAACCATGTTGGATTTAGAGTTCCAAATTCATCTATCTTTATAGGAGAGAACAGAGGGAAACCTAAATATAAAAACTGCTACTGTACATGAACGCTTCAACCTAGAAGAACTAAATTTGGTGAGCCAAGTGGGTTTTGTGTACTGATCATTACCACCAAGTATCAACAAGATTGTGTGAAAAAATATTTGCTGGTATTTCGGAAACTCGTTATTTCTTAGAAGCTTGGCAACCCATCTCAATGAAAGTGCTTTCCACAGTCTCTGCCTAGGGCTACTTGAAGAGAAACAATCCATAGAGACAAAACTGAGAACTCCTTTATTTTGTCAAGTTTCAAAGAGCTACTACAAACCATGTTGGATTTAGAGTTCCAAATTTATCTACCTATATAGGAGAGAACAGAGAGAAACCTACATATAAAAACTGCTACTGTAGACGAACGCTTCAACCTAGAAGAACAAAATTTGGTGAGGCAAGTGGGATTTGTGTACTGATCACTACCACCAAGTATCAACAAGATTGTGTGAAGAAATATTTGCTGGTATTTCGGAAACTCGTTATTTCTTAGAAGCTAGGCAACCAATCTCAATGAAATTGCTTTCCACAGTCTGTGCCTAGCGCTACTTTAAGAGGAAACAAACCATAGAGACAAAACTGAGAACTCCTTTATTTTGTCAAGTTTCAACAAGCTACTACAAACCATGTTGGATTTAGAGTTCCAAATTCATCTATCTATATGGGAGAGAACAGAGGGAAACCTAAATATAAAAACTGCTACTGTACATGAGCGCTTCAACCTAGAAGAACTAAATTTGGTGAGCAAAGGGGGATTTGTGTACTGATCATTACCACCAAGTATCAACAAGATTGTGTGAAAAAATATTTGCTGGTATTTCGGAAACTCGTTATTTCTTAGAAGCTTGGCAACCCATCTCAATGAAAGTGCTTTCCACAGTCTGTGCCTAGGGCTACTTGAAGAGAAACAATCCATAGAGACAAAACTGAGAACTCCTTTATTTTGTCAAGTTTCAAAGAGCTGCTACAAACCATGTTGCATTTAGAGTTCCAAATTGATCTATTTATGGGAGAGAACAGAGGAAACAATAATATAAAAACTGCTACTGTAGACGAACGCTTCAACCTAGAAGAACAAAATTTGGTAAGCCAAGTGGGATTTGTGTACTGATCATTACCACCAAGTATCATCAAGATTGGGTCAAAAAATATTTGCTGGTATTTCGGAAACTCGTTGTTTCTTAGAAGCTTGGCAACCCCTCTCAATGAAAGTGCTTTTCCACAGTCTGTGCCTAGGGCTACTTGAAGAGGAAACAAACCAATGAGACAAATCTGAGAACTCCTTTATTTTGTCAAGTTTCAAAGAGCTACTACAAACCATGTTGGATTTAGAGTTCCAAATTCATCTACCTATATAGAAGAGAACAGAGAGAAACCTAAATATAAAAACTGCTACTGTAGACGAACGCTTCAACCTAAAAGAACAAAATTTGGTGAGGCAAGTGGGATTCGTGTACTGATCACTACCACCAAGTATCATCAAGATTGGGTGAAGAAATATTTGCTGGTATTTCGGAAACTCGTTATTTCTTAGAAGCTAGGTAACCAATCTCAATGAAAGTGCTTTCCACAGTCTGTGCCTAGGGCTACTTGAAGAGGAAACAAACCATAGAGACAAATCTGAGAACTCCTTTATTTTGTCAAGTTTCAAAGAGCTACTACAAAGCATGTTGGATTTAGAGTTCCAAATTCATCTACCTATATAGGAGAGAACAGAGAGAAACCTAAATATAAAAACTGCTACTGTAAACGAACGCTTCAACATAGAAGAACAAAATTTGGTAAGCCAAGTGGGATTTGTGTACTGATCATTACCACCAAGTATCATCAAGATTGGGTGAAAAAATATTTGCTGGTATTTCGGAAACTCGTTATTTCTTAGAAGCTTGGCAACCCCTCTCAATGAAAGTGCTTTTCCACAGTCTGTGCCTACGGCTACTTGAAGAGGAAACAAACTATAGAGACAAAACTGAGAACTCCTTTATTTTGTCAAGTTTCAAGGAGCTACTCCAAACCATGTTGGATTTAGAGTTCCAAATTCATCTATCTATATAGGAGAGAACAGAGGGAAACCTAAATATATAAACTGCTACTGTAGATGAACGCTTCAACCTAGAAGAACTAAATTTGGTGAGGCAAGTGGGATTTGTGTACTGATCACTACCACCAAGTATCAACAAGATTGTGTGAAGAAATATTTGCTGGTATTTCGGAAACTCGTTATTTCTTAGAAGCTAGGCAACCAATCTCAATGAAATTGCTTTCCACAGTCTGTGCCTAGGGCTACTTTAAGAGGAAACAAACCATAGAGACAAAACTGAGAACTCCTTTATTTTGTCAAGTTTCAAAGAGCTACTACAAACCATGTTGGATTTAGAGTTCCAAATTCATCTATCTATATAGGAGAGAACAGAGGGAAACCTAAATATAAAAACTGCTACTGTACACGAATGCTTCATCCTAGATGAACAAAAATTGGTTAGCCAAGTGGGATTTGTGTGCTGATCATTACCACCAAGTATCATCAAGTTTGGGTGAAAAAATATTTGCTGGTATTTCGTAAACTCGCTATTTTTTAGAAGCTTGGCAAAGCATCTCAATGAAAGTGCTTTTCCACAGTCTGTTCCTAGGGCTACTTGAAGAGGAAACAAACCAGAGAGACAAAACTGAGAACTCCTTTATTTTGTCAAGTTTCAAAGAGCTACTACAAACCATGTTGGATTTAGAGTTCCAAATTCATCTATCTGTATAGGAGAGAACAGAGGGAAACCTAAATATAAAAACTGCTACTGTACACGAACGCTTCAACCTTGAAGAACTAAATTTGGTGAGCCAAGTGGGATTTGTGTACTGATCATTAGCAGCAAGTATCCTCAAGATTGGGTGAAAAAATATTTGCTGGTATTTCGGAAACTCGTTATTTCTTAAAGCTTGGCAACCCCTCTCAATGAAAGTGTTTTTCCACAGTCTGTTCCTAGTGCTACTTGAAGAGGAAACAAACCATAGAGACAAAACTGAGAACTCCTTTATTTTGTCAATTTTCGAGGAGCTACTACAAAGCATGTTGGATTTAGAGTTCCAAATTCATCTATCTATATGGGAGAAAACAGAGGGAAACCTAAATATAAAAACTGCTACTGTACACGAACGCTTCAACCTAGAAGAACAAAATTTGGTGAGCGACGTGGGATTTGTGTACTGATCATTACCACCAAGTATCATCAAGATTGGGTGAAAGAATATTTGCTGGTATTTCGGAAACTCGTTATTTCTTAGAAGCTTGGCAACCCATCTCAATGAAAGTGCTTTCCACAGTCTGTGCCTAGGGCTACTTTAAGAGGAAACAATCCATAGAGAGAAAACTGAGAACTCCTTTATTTTGTCAAGTTTCAAAGAGCTACTACAAACCATGTTGGATTTAGAGTTCCAAATTCATCTATCTATATAGGAGAGAACAGAGGGTAACCTAAATATAAAAACTGCTACTGTAGACGAACGCTTCAACCTAGAAGAACAAAATTTGGTAAGCCAAGTGGGATTTTTGTCCTGATCATTACCACCAAGTATCATCAAGATTGGGTCAAAAAATATTTGCTGGTATTTCGGAAACTCGTTATTTCTTAGAAGATTGGCAACCCCTCTCAATGAAAGTGCTTTTCCACAGTCTGTGCCTAGGGCTACTTGAAGAGGAAACAAACCATAGAGACAAATCTGAGAACTCCTTTATTTTATCAAGTTTCAACACGCTACTACAAACCATGTTGGATTTAGAGTTCCAAATTCATCTATCTTTATAGGAGAGAACAGAGGGAAACCTAAATATAAAAACTGCTACTGTACATGAACGCTTCAACCTAGAAGAACTAAATTTGGTGAGCCAAGTGGGTTTTGTGTACTGATCATTACCACCAAGTATCAACAAGATTGTGTGAAAAAATATTTGCTGGTATTTCGGAAACTCGTTATTTCTTAGAAGCTTGGCAACCCATCTCAATGAAAGTGCTTTCCACAGTCTCTGCCTAGGGCTACTTGAAGAGAAACAATCCATAGAGACAAAACTGAGAACTCCTTTATTTTGTCAAGTTTCAAAGAGCTGCTACAAACCATGTTGAATGTAGAGTTCCAAATTGATCTATGTATGGGAGAGAACAGAGGGAAACCTAAATATAAAAACTGCTACTGTAGACGAACGCTTCAACCTAGAAGAACAAAATTTGGTGAGCCACGTGGGATTTGTGTACTGATCATTAGCAGCAAGTATCCTCAAGATTGGGTGAAAAAATATTTGCTGGTATTTCGGAAACTCGTTATTTCTTAGAAGCTTGGCAACCCATCTCAATGAAAGTGCTTTCCACAGTCTGTGCCTAGGGCTACTTTAAGAGGAAACAAACCATAGAGAGAAAACTGAGAACTCCTTTATTTTGTCAAGTTTCAAAGAGCTACTACAAACCATGTTGGATTTAGAGTTCCAAATTCATCTATCTATATAGGAGAGAACAGAGGGTAACCTATATATAAAAACTGCTACTGTAGACGAACGCTTCAACCTAGAAGAACAAAATTTGGTAAGCCAAGTGGGATTTGTGTACTGATCATTACCACCAAGTATCATCAAGATTGGGTCAAAAAATATTTGCTGGTATTTCGGAAACTCGTTATTTCTTAGAAGATTGGCAACCCCTCTCAATGAAAGTGCTTTTCCACACTCTGTGCCTAGGGCTACTTGAAGAGGAAACAAACCACAGAGACAAATCTGAGAACTCCTTTATTTTGTCAAGTTTCAAAGAGCTACTACAAACCATGTTGGATTTAGAGTTTCAAATTTATCTACCTATATAGGAGAGAACAGAGAGAAACCTACATATAAAAACTGCTACTGTAGACGAACGCTTCAACCTAGAAGAACAAAATTTGGTGAGGCAAGTGGGATTTGTGTACTGATCACTACCACCAAGTATCAACAAGATTGTGTGAAGAAATATTTGCTGGTATTTCGGAAACTCGTTATTTCTTAGAAGCTAGGCAACCAATCTCAATGAAATTGCTTTCCACAGTCTGTGCCTAGGGCTACTTTAAGAGGAAACAAACCATAGAGACAAAACTGAGAACTCCTTTATTTTGTCAAGTTTCAAAGAGCTACTACAAACCATGTTGGAATTAGAGTTAAAAATTCATCTATCTATATAGGAGAGAACAGAGGGAAACCTAAATATAAAAACTGCTACTGTACACGAATGCTTCATCCTAGATGAACAAAAATTGGTTAGAAAAGTGGGATTTGTGTGCTGATCATTACCACCAAGTATCATCAAGTTTGGGTGAAAAAATATTTGCTGGTATTTCGTAAACTCGCTATTTCTTAGAAGCTTGGCAAAGCATCTCAATGAAAGTGCTTTTCCACAGTCTGTTCCTAGGGCTACTTGAAGAGGAAACAAACCAGAGAGACAAAACTGAGAACTCCTTTATTTTGTCAAGTTTCAAAGAGCTACTACAAACCATGTTGGATTTAGAGTTCCAAATTCATCTATCTGTATAGGAGAGAACAGAGGGAAACCTAAATATAAAAACTGCTACTGTACACGAACGCTTCAACCTAGAAGAACTAAATTTGGTGAGCCAAGTGGGATTTGTGTACTGATCATTAGCAACAAGTATCATCAAGATTGGGTGGAAAAATATTTGCTGGTATTTCGGAAACTCGTTATTTCTTAGAAGATTGGCAACCCCTCTCAATGAAAGTGCTTTTCCACACTCTGTTCCTAGGGCTACTTGAAGAGGAAACAAACCAGAGAGACAAATCTGAGAACTCCTTTATTTTGTCAAGTTTCAAAGAGCTACTACAAACCATGTTGGATTTAGAGTTCCAAATTTATCTACCTATATAGGAGAGAACAGAGAGAAACCTACATATAAAAACTGCTACTGTAGACGAACGCTTCAACCTAGAAGAACAAAATTTGGTGAGGCAAGTGGGATTTGTGTACTGATCACTACCACCAAGTATCAACAAGATTGTGTGAAGAAATATTTGCTGGTATTTCGGAAACTCGTTATTTCTTAGAAGCTAGGCAACCAATCTCAATGAAATTGCTTTCCACAGTCTGTGCCTAGGGCTACTTTAAGAGGAAACAAACCATAGAGACAAAACTGAGAACTCCTTTATTTTGTCAAGTTTCAAAGAGCTACTACAAACCATGTTGGAATTAGAGTTCCAAATTCATCTATCTATATAGGAGAGAACAGAGGGAAACCTAAATATAAAAACTGCTACTGTACACGAATGCTTCATCCTAGATGAACAAAAATTGGTTAGCCAAGTGGGATTTGTGTGCTGATCATTACCACCAAGTATCATCAAGTTTGGGTGAAAAAATATTTGCTGGTATTTCGTAAACTCGCTATTTTTTAGAAGCTTGGCAAAGCATCTCAATGAAAGTGCTTTTCCACAGTCTGTGCATAGGGCTATTTGAAGAGGAAACAAACCACAGAGACAAATCTGAGAACTCCTTTATTTTGTCAAGTTTCAAAGAGCTACTACAAACCATGTTGGATTTAGAGTTCCAAATTTATCTACCTATATAGGAGAGAACAGAGAGAAACCTACATATAAAAACTGCTACTGTACACGAACGCTTCAACCTAGAAGAACAAAATTTGGTGAGGCAAGTGGGATTTGTGTACTGATCACTACCACCAAGTATCAACAAGATTGTGTGAAGAAATATTTGCTGGTATTTCGGAAACTCGTTATTTCTTAGAAGCTAGGCAACCAATCTCAATGAAATTGCTTTCCACAGTCTGTGCCTAGGGCTACTTTAAGAGGAAACAAACTATAGAGACAAAACTGAGAACTCCTTTATTTTGTCAAGTTTCAAAGAGCTACTACAAACCATGTTGGAATTAGAGTTCCAAATTCATCTATCTATATAGGAGAGAACAGAGGGAAACCTAAATATAAAAACTGCTACTGTAGATGAACGCTTCATCCTAGATGAACAAAAATTGGTTAGCCAAGTGGGATTTGTGTGCTGATCATGACCACCAAGTATCATCAAGTTTGGGTGAAAAAATATTTGCTGGTTTTTCGGAAACTCGTTATTTCTTAGAAGCTTGACAACCCCTCTCAATGAAAGTGCTTTTCCACAGTCTGTTCCTAGGGCTACTTGAAGAGGAAACAAACGATAGAGACAAAACTGAGAACTCCTTTATTTTGTCAAGGTTCAAAGAGCTACTACAAACCATGTTGGATTTAGAGTTCCAAATTCATCGATCTATCTAGGAGAGAACAGAGGGAAACCTAAATATAAAAACTGCTACTGTACACGAACGCTTCAACCTAGATGAACAAAAATTGGTGAGCCAAGTGGGATTTGTGTGCTGATCATTAGCAACAAGTATCATCAAGTTTGGGTGAAAAAATATTTGCTGGTATTTCGTAAACTCGCTATTTTTTAGAAGCTTGGCAAAGCATCTCAATGAAAGTGCTTTTCCACAGTCTGTGCCTAGGGCTACTTGAAGAGGAAACAAACCAGAGAGACAAAACTGAGAACTCCTTTATTTTGTCAAGTTTCAAGGAGCTACTACAAACCATGTTGGATTTAGAGTTCCAAATTCATCTATCTGTATAGGAGAGAACAGATTGAAACCTAAATATAAAAACTGCTACTGTACACGAATGCTTCATCCTAGATGAACAAAAATTGGTTAGCCAAGTGGGATTTGTGTGCTGATCATGATCACCAAGTATCATCAAGTTTGGGTGAAAAAATATTTGCTGGTATTTCGGAATCTCGATATTTCTTAGAAGCTTGACAAACCATCTCAATGAAAGTGCTTTTCCACAGTCTTTTCCTAGGGCTACTTGAAGAGGAAACAAACCAGAGAGACAAAACTGAGAACTCCTTTATATTGTCATATTTCAAAGAGCTACTACAAACCATGTTGGATTTAGAGTTCCAAATTCATCTATCTGTATAGGAGAGAACAGAGGGAAACCTAAATATAAAAACTGCTACTGTAGACGAACGCTTCAACCTAGAAGAACAAAAATTGGTTAGCCAAGTGGGATTTGTTTACTGATCAATACCACCAAGTATCAACAAGACTGTGTGAAAAATATTTGCTGGTATTTCGGAAAATCTTTATTTCTTAGAAGCTTGGCAAAGCATCTCAATGAAAGTGCTTTCCACAGTCTGTGCCTAGGGCTACATTAAAAGGAAACAAACCATAGAGACAAAACTGAGAACTACTTTATTTTGTCAAGTTTCAAAGAGCTACTACAAACCTTGTTGGATTTAGAGTCCCAAATTCATCTATCTATATAGGAGAGAACAGAGGGAAACCTAAATATAAAAACTGCTACTGTACACGAACGCTTCATCCTAGAAGAACAAAATTTGGTAAGCCAAGTGGGATTTGTGTACTGATCATTACCACCAAGTATCATCAAGATTGTTTGAAAAAATATTTGCCGGTATTTCGGAAACTCTTTATTTCTTAGAAGTTTGGCAACCCCTCTCAATGAAAGTGCTTTTCCGCAGTCTGTGCCTAGGGCTACTTGAAGAGGAAACAAACCATAGAGACAAATCTGAGAACTCCTTTATTTTATCAAGTTTCAACACGCTACTACAAACCATGTTGGATTTAGAGTTCCAAATTCATCTATCTTTATAGGAGAGAACAGAGGGAAACCTAAATATAAAAACTGCTACTGTACATGAACGCTTCAACCTAGAAGAACTAAATTTGGTGAGCCAAGTGGGTTTTGTGTACTGATCATTACCACCAAGTATCAACAAGATTGTGTGAAAAAATATTTGCTGGTATTTCGGAAACTCGTTATTTCTTAGAAGCTTGGCAACCCATCTCAATGAAAGTGCTTTCCACAGTCTCTGCCTAGGGCTACTTGAAGAGAAACAATCCATAGAGACAAAACTGAGAACTCCTTTATTTTGTCAAGTTTCAAAGAGCTACTACAAACCATGTTGGATTTAGAGTTCCAAATTTATCTACCTATATAGGAGAGAACAGAGAGAAACCTACATATAAAAACTGCTACTGTAGACGAACGCTTCAACCTAGAAGAACAAAATTTGGTGAGGCAAGTGGGATTTGTGTACTGATCACTACCACCAAGTATCAACAAGATTGTGTGAAGAAATATTTGCTGGTATTTCGGAAACTCGTTATTTCTTAGAAGCTAGGCAACCAATCTCAATGAAATTGCTTTCCACAGTCTGTGCCTAGCGCTACTTTAAGAGGAAACAAACCATAGAGACAAAACTGAGAACTCCTTTATTTTGTCAAGTTTCAACAAGCTACTACAAACCATGTTGGATTTAGAGTTCCAAATTCATCTATCTATATGGGAGAGAACAGAGGGAAACCTAAATATAAAAACTGCTACTGTACATGAGCGCTTCAACCTAGAAGAACTAAATTTGGTGAGCAAAGGGGGATTTGTGTACTGATCATTACCACCAAGTATCAACAAGATTGTGTGAAAAAATATTTGCTGGTATTTCGGAAACTCGTTATTTCTTAGAAGCTTGGCAACCCATCTCAATGAAAGTGCTTTCCACAGTCTGTGCCTAGGGCTACTTGAAGAGAAACAATCCATAGAGACAAAACTGAGAACTCCTTTATTTTGTCAAGTTTCAAAGAGCTGCTACAAACCATGTTGCATTTAGAGTTCCAAATTGATCTATTTATGGGAGAGAACAGAGGAAACAATAATATAAAAACTGCTACTGTAGACGAACGCTTCAACCTAGAAGAACAAAATTTGGTAAGCCAAGTGGGATTTGTGTACTGATCATTACCACCAAGTATCATCAAGATTGGGTCAAAAAATATTTGCTGGTATTTCGGAAACTCGTTGTTTCTTAGAAGCTTGGCAACCCCTCTCAATGAAAGTGCTTTTCCACAGTCTGTGCCTAGGGCTACTTGAAGAGGAAACAAACCAATGAGACAAATCTGAGAACTCCTTTATTTTGTCAAGTTTCAAAGAGCTACTACAAACCATGTTGGATTTAGAGTTCCAAATTCATCTACCTATATAGAAGAGAACAGAGAGAAACCTAAATATAAAAACTGCTACTGTAGACGAACGCTTCAACCTAAAAGAACAAAATTTGGTGAGGCAAGTGGGATTTGTGTACTGATCACTACCACCAAGTATCATCAAGATTGGGTGAAGAAATATTTGCTGGTATTTCGGAAACTCGTTATTTCTTAGAAGCTAGGTAACCAATCTCAATGAAAGTGCTTTCCACAGTCTGTGCCTAGGGCTACTTGAAGAGGAAACAAACCATAGAGACAAATCTGAGAACTCCTTTATTTTGTCAAGTTTCAAAGAGCTACTACAAAGCATGTTGGATTTAGAGTTCCAAATTCATCTACCTATATAGGAGAGAACAGAGAGAAACCTAAATATAAAAACTGCTACTGTAAACGAACGCTTCAACATAGAAGAACAAAATTTGGTAAGCCAAGTGGGATTTGTGTACTGATCATTACCACCAAGTATCATCAAGATTGGGTGAAAAAATATTTGCTGGTATTTCGGAAACTCGTTATTTCTTAGAAGCTTGGCAACCCCTCTCAATGAAAGTGCTTTTCCACAGTCTGTGCCTACGGCTACTTGAAGAGGAAACAAACTATAGAGACAAAACTGAGAACTCCTTTATTTTGTCAAGTTTCAAGGAGCTACTCCAAACCATGTTGGATTTAGAGTTCCAAATTCATCTATCTATATAGGAGAGAACAGAGGGAAACCTAAATATATAAACTGCTACTGTAGATGAACGCTTCAACCTAGAAGAACTAAATTTGGTGAGCCAAGTGGGATTTGTTTACTGATCATTACCACCAAGTATCAACAAGATTGTGTGAAAAATATTTGCTGGTATTTCGGAAACTCGTTATTTCTTAGAAGCTTGACAACCCATCTCAATGAAAGTGCTTTCCACAGTCTGTGCCTAGGACTACTTTAAAAGGAAACAAACCATAGAGACAAAACTGAGAACTCCTTTATTTTGCAAAGTTTCAAAGAGCTACTACAAACCATGTTGGATTTAGAGTTCCAAATTCATCTATCTGTATAGGAGAGAACAGAGGGAAACCTAAATATAAAAACTGCTACTGTAGACGAACGCTTCAACCTAGAAGAACAAAATTTGGTGAGCCAAGTGGGATTTGTTTACTGATCAATACCACCAAGTATCAACAAGACTGTGTGAAAAATATTTGCTGGTATTTCGGAAAATCTTTATTTCTTAGAAGCTTGGCAACCCATCTCAATGAAAGTGCTTTCCACAGTCTGTGCCTAGGGCTACATTAAAAGGAAACAAACCATAGAGACAAAACTGAGAACTCCTTTATTTTGCCAAGTTTCAAAGAGCTACTACAAACCTTGTTGGATTTAGAGTCCCAAATTCATCTATCTATATAGGAGAGAACAGAGGGAAACCTAAATATAAAAACTGCTACTGTACACGAACGCTTCAACCTAGAAGAACAAAATTTGGTAAGCCAAGTGGGATTTGTGTACTGATCATTACCACCAAGTATCATCAAGATTGGGTCAAAAAATATTTGCTGGTATTTCGGAAACTCGTTATTTCTTAGAAGATTGGCAACCCCTCTCAATAAAGTGCTTTTCCGCAGTCTGTGCCTAGGGCTACTTGAAGAGGAAACAAACCATAGAGACAAATCTGAGAACTCCTTTATTTTATCAAGTTTCAACACGCTACTACAAACCATGTTGGATTTAGAGTTCCAAATTCATCTATCTTTATAGGAGAGAACAGAGGGAAACCTAAATATAAAAACTGCTACTGTACATGAACGCTTCAACCTAGAAGAACTAAATTTGGTGAGCCAAGTGGGTTTTGTGTACTGATCATTACCACCAAGTATCAACAAGATTGTGTGAAAAAATATTTGCTGGTATTTCGGAAACTCGTTATTTCTTAGAAGCTTGGCAACCCATCTCAATGAAAGTGCTTTCCACAGTCTCTGCCTAGGGCTACTTGAAGAGAAACAATCCATAGAGACAAAACTGAGAACTCCTTTATTTTGTCAAGTTTCAAAGAGCTACTACAAACCATGTTGAATGTAGAGTTCCAAATTGATCTATGTATGGGAGAGAACAGAGGGAAACCTAAATATAAAAACTGCTACTGTAGACGAACGCTTCAACCTAGAAGAACAAAATTTGGTGAGCCACGTGGGATTTGTGTACTGATCATTAGCAGCAAGTATCCTCAAGATTGGGTGAAAAAATATTTGCTGGTATTTCGGAAACTCGTTATTTCTTAGAAGCTTGGCAACCCATCTCAATGAAAGTGCTTTCCACAGTCTGTGCCTAGGGCTACTTTAAGAGGAAACAAACCATAGAGAGAAAACTGAGAACTCCTTTATTTTGTCAAGTTTCAAAGAGCTACTACAAACCATGTTGGATTTAGAGTTCCAAATTCATCTATCTATATAGGAGAGAACAGAGGGTAACCTATATATAAAAACTGCTACTGTAGACCAACGCTTCAACCTAGAAGAACAAAATTTGGTAAGCCAACTGGGATTTGTGTACTGATCATTACCACCAAGTATCATCAAGATTGGGTCAAAAAATATTTGCTGGTATTTCGGAAACTCTTTATTTCTTAGAAGATTGGCAACCCCTCTCAATGAAAGTGCTTTTCCACAGTCTGTGCCTAGGGCTACTTGAAGAGGAAACAAACCACAGAGACAAATCTGAGAACTCCTTTATTTTGTCAAGTTTCAAAGAGCTACTACAAACCATGTTGGATTTAGAGTTCCAAATTTATCTACCTATATAGGAGAGAACAGAGAGAAACCTACATATAAAAACTGCTACTGTAGACGAACGCTTCAACCTAGAAGAACAAAATTTGGTTAGGCAAGTGGGATTTGTGTACTGATCACTACCACCAAGTATCAACAAGATTGTGTGAAGAAATATTTGCTGGTATTTCGGAAACTCGTTATTTCTTAGAAGCTAGGCAACCAATCTCAATGAAATTGCTTTCCACAGTCTGTGCCTAGCGCTACTTTAAGAGGAAACAAACCATAGAGACAAAACTGAGAACTCCTTTATTTTGTCAAGTTTCAAAGAGCTACTACAAACCATGTTGGAATTAGAGTTCCAAATTCATCTATCTATATAGGAGAGAACAGAGGGAAACCTAAATATAAAAACTGCTACTGTACACGAATGCTTCATCCTAGATGAACAAAAATTGGTTAGCCAAGTGGGATTTGTGTGCTTATCATTACCACCAAGTATCATCAAGTTTGGGTGAAAAAATATTTGCTGGTATTTCGTAAACTCGCTATTTTTTAGAAGCTTGGCAAAGCATCTCAATGAAAGTGCTTTTCCACAGTCTGTTCCTAGGGCTACTTGAAGAGGAAACAAACCAGAGAGACAAAACTGAGAACTCCTTTATTTTGTCAAGTTTCAAAGAGCTACTACAAACCATGTTGGATTTAGAGTTCCAAATTCATCTATCTGTATAGGAGAGAACAGAGGGAAACCTAAATATAAAAACTGCTACTGTACACGAATGCTTCATCCTAGATGAACAAAAATTGGTTAGCCAAGTGGGATTTGTGTGCTGATCATTACCACCAAGTATCATCAAGTTTGGGTGAAAAAATATTTGCTGGTATTTCGGAATCTCGATATTTCTTAGAAGCTTGGCAAACCATCTCAATGAAAGTGCTTTTCCACAGTCTGTTCCTAGGGCTACTTGAAGAGGAAACAAACCAGAGAGACAAAACTGAGAACTCCTTTATATTGTCAAGTTTCAAAGAGCTACTACAAACCATGTTGGATTTAGAGTTCCAAATTCATCTATCTGTATAGGAGAGAACAGAGGGAAACCTAAATATAAAAACTGCTACTGTAGACGAACGCTTCAACCTAGAAGAACAAAATTTGGTGAGCCAAGTGGGATTTGTTTACTGATCAATACCACCAAGTATCAACAAGACTGTGTGAAAAATATTTGCTGGTATTTCGGAAAATCGTTATTTCTTAGAAGCTTGGCAACCCATCTCAATGAAAGTGCTTTCCACAGTCTGTGCCTAGGGCTATTTTAAAAGGAAACAAACCATAGAAACAAAACTGAGAACTCCTTTATTTTGCCAAGTTTCAAAGAGCTACTACAAACCATGTTGGATTTAGAGTCCCAAATTCATCTATCTATATAGGAGAGAACAGAGGGAAACCTAAATATAAAAACTGCTACTGTACACGAACGCTTCAACCTAGAAGAACTAAATTTGGTGAGCCAAAAGGGATTTGTGTACTGATCATTACCACCAAGTATCATCAAGATTGGGTGAAAAAATATTTGCTAGTATTTCGGAAACTCGTTATTTCTTAGAAGCTTGGCAACCCATCTCAATGAAAGTGCTTTCCACAGTCTGTGCCTAGGGCTACTTTAAGAGGAAACAAACCATAGAGACAAAACTGAGAACCTCTTTATTTTCTCAAGTTTCAAAGAGCTACTACAAACCATGTTGGATTTAGAGTTCCAAATTCATCTATCTGTATAGGAGAGACAAGAGGGAAACCTAAATATAAAAACTGCTACTGTAGACGAACGCTTCAACCTAGAAGAACAAAATTTGGTGAGCCAAGTGGGATTTGTGTACTGATCATTACCACCAAGTATCATCAAGATTGGGTGAAAAAATATTTGCTGGTATTTCGGAAACTCGTAATTTCTTAGAAGATTGGCAACCGCTCTCAATGAAAGTGCTTTTCCACAGTCTGTGCCTACGGCTACTTGAAGAGGAAACAAACAATAGAGACAAATCTGAGAACTCCTTTATTTTGTCAAGTTTCAACAAGCTACTACAAACCATGTTGGATTTAGAGTTCCAAATTCATCTATCTATATGGGAGAGAACAGAGGGAAACCTAAATATAAAAACTGCTACTGTACATGAGCGCTTCAACCTAGAAGAACTAAATTTGGTGAGCAAAGGGGGATTTGTGTACTGATCATTACCACCAAGTATCAACAAGATTGTGTGAAAAAATATTTGCTGGTATTTCGGAAACTCGTTATTTCTTAGAAGCTTGGCAACCCATCTCAATGAAAGTGCTTTCCACAGTCTGTGCCTAGGGCTACATGAAGAGAAACAATCCATAGAGACAAAACTGAGAACTCCTTTATTTTGTCAAGTTTCAAAGAGCTGCTACAAACCATGTTGCATTTAGAGTTCCAAATTGATCTATTTATGGGAGAGAACAGAGGAAACAATAATATAAAAACTGCTACTGTAGACGAACGCTTCAACCTAGAAGAACAAAATTTGGTAAGCCAAGTGGGATTTGTGTACTGATCATTACCACCAAGTATCATCAAGATTGGGTCAAAAAATATTTGCTGGTATTTCGGAAACTCGTTGTTTCTTAGAAGCTTGGCAACCCCTCTCAATGAAAGTGCTTTTCCACAGTCTGTGCCTAGGGCTACTTGAAGAGGAAACAAACCAATGAGACAAATCTGAGAACTCCTTTATTTTGTCAAGTTTCAAAGAGCTACTACAAACCATGTTGGATTTAGAGTTCCAAATTCATCTACCTATATAGAAGAGAACAGAGAGAAACCTAAATATAAAAACTGCTACTGTAGACGAACGCTTCAACCTAAAAGAACAAAATTTGGTGAGGCAAGTGGGATTTGTGTACTGATCACTACCACCAAGTATCATCAAGATTGGGTGAAGAAATATTTGCTGGTATTTCGGAAACTCGTTATTTCTTAGAAGCTAGGTAACCAATCTCAATGAAAGTGCTTTCCACAGTCTGTGCCTAGGGCTACTTGAAGAGGAAACAAACCATAGAGACAAATCTGAGAACTCCTTTATTTTGTCAAGTTTCAAAGAGCTACTACAAAGCATGTTGGATTTAGAGTTCCAAATTCATCTACCTATATAGGAGAGAACAGAGAGAAACCTATATATAAAAACTGCTACTGTAAACGAACGCTTCAACATAGAAGAACAAAATTTGGTAAGCCAAGTGGGATTTGTGTACTGATCATTACCACCAAGTATCATCAAGATTGGGTGAAAAAATATTTGCTGGTATTTCGGAAACTCGTTATTTCTTAGAAGCTTGGCAACCCCTCTCAATGAAAGTGCTTTTCCACAGTCTGTGCCTACGGCTACTTGAAGAGGAAACAAACTATAGAGACAAAACTGAGAACTCCTTTATTTTGTCAAGTTTCAAGGAGCTACTCCAAACCATGTTGGATTTAGAGTTCCAAATTCATCTATCTATATAGGAGAGAACAGAGGGAAACCTAAATATATAAACTGCTACTGTAGATGAACGCTTCAACCTAGAAGAACTAAATTTGGTGAGCCAAGTGGGATTTGTTTACTGATCATTACCACCAAGTATCAACAAGATTGTGTGAAAAATATTTGCTGGTATTTCGGAAACTCGTTATTTCTTAGAAGCTTGACAACCCATCTCAATGAAAGTGCTTTCCACAGTCTGTGCCTAGGACTACTTTAAAAGGAAACAAACCATAGAGACAAAACTGAGAACTCCTTTATTTTGCAAAGTTTCAAATAGCTGCTACAAACCATGTTGGATTTAGAGTTCCAAATTCATCTATCTATATAGGAGAGAACAGAGGGAAACCTAAATATAAAAACTCCTACTGTACACGAACGCTTCAACCTTGAAGAACTAAATTTGGTGAGCCAAGTGGGTTTTGTGTACTGATCATTACCACCAACTATCAACAAGATTGTGTGAAAAAATATTTGCTGGTATTTCTGAAACTCGTTATTTCTTAGAACCTTGGCAACCCATCTCAATGAAAGTGCTTTCCACAATCTCTGCCTAGGGCTACTTGAAGAGAAACAATCCATAGAGACAAAACTGAGAACTCCTTTATTTTGTCAAGTTTCAAAGAGCTGCTACAAACCATGTTGGATTTAGAGTTCCAAATTCATCTATCTATATAGGAGAGAACAGAGGGAAACCTAAATATATATACTGCTACTGTAGACGAACGCTTCAACCTAGAAGAACAAAATTTGGTAAGCCAAGTGGGATTTGTGTACTGATCATTACCACCAAGTATCATCAAGATTGGGTGAAAAAATATTTGCTGGTATTTCGGAAACTCCTTATTTCTTAGAAGCTTGGCAACCCCTCTCAATGAAAGTGCTTTTCCACAGTCTGTGCCTAGGGCTACTTGAAGAGGAAACAAACCAAAGAGACAAATCTGAGAACTCCTTTATTTTGTCAAGTTTCAAAGAGCTACTACAAACCATGTTGGATTTAGAGTTTCAAATTCATCTAACTATATAGGAGAGAACAGAGAGAAACCTAAATATAAAAACTGCTACTGTAGACGAACGCTTCAACCTAGAAGAACAATATTTGGTGATGCAAGTGGGATTTGTGTACTGATCACTACCACCAAGTATCATCAAGATTGTTTGAAGAAATATTTGCTGTTATTTCGGAAACTCGTTATTTCTTAGAAGCTAGGCAACCAATCTCAATGAAAATGCTTTCCACAGTCTGTGCCTAGGGCTACTTGAAGAGGAAACAAACCATAGAGACAAAACTGAGAACTCCTTTATTTTGTCAAGATTCAAAGAGCTACTACAAACCATGTTGGATTTAGAGTTCCAAATTCATCTATCTGTATAGGAGAGAACAGAGGGAAACCTAAATATAAAAACTGCTACTGTACACGAATGCTTCATCCTAGATGAACAAAAATTGGTTAGCCAAGTTGGATTTGTGTGCTGATCATTACCACCAAGTATCATCAAGTTTGGGTGAAAAAATATTTGCTGGTATTTCGGAATCTCGATATTTCTTAGAAGCTTGGCAAACCATCTCAATGAAAGTGCTTTTCCACAGTCTGTTCCTAGGGCTACTTGAAGAGGAAACAAACCAGAGAGACAAAACTGAGAACTCCTTTATTTTGTCAAGTTTCAAAGAGCTACTACAAACCATGTTGGATTTAGAGTTCCAAATTCATCTATCTGTATAGGAGAGAACAGAGGGAAACCTAAATATAAAAACTGCTACTGTACACGAACGCTTCAACCTTGAAGAACTAAATTTGGTGAGCCAAGTGGGATTTGTGTACTGATAATTAGCAGCAAGTATCCTCAAGATTGGGTGAAAAAATATTTGGTGGTATTTCGGAAACTCGTTATTTCTTAGAAGCTTGGCAACCCCTCTCAATGAAAATGCTTTTCCACAGTCTGTTCATAGTGCTACTTGAAGAGGAAACAAACCATAGAGACAAAACTGAGAACTCCTTTATTTTGTCACTTTTCAAGGAGCTACTACAAAGCATGTTGGATTTAGAGTTCCAAATTCATCTATCTATATAAGAGAGAACAGAGGGAAACCTAAATATAAAAACTGCTACTGTAGACGAACGCTGCAACCTAGAAGAACTAAATTTGGTGAGCCAAAAGGAATTTGTGTACTAATCATTACCACCAAGTATCAACAAGATTGTGTGAAAAAATATTTGCTGGTATTTCGGAAACTCGTTATTTCTTAGAAGCTTGGCAACCCATCTCAATGAAAGTGCTTTCCACAGTCTCTGCCTAGGACTACTTGAAGAGGAAACAAACCATAGAGACAAATCTGAGAACTTCTTTATTTTGTCAATTTCAAGGATCTACTACAAACCATGTTGGATTTAGAGTTCCAAATTCATCTATCTATATTTGAGAGAACAGAGAGAAACCTAAATATAAAAACTGCTACTGTAGACGAACGCTTCAACCTAGAAGAACAAAATTTGGTGAGCCATGTGGGATTTGTGTGCTGATCATTACCACCAAGTATCAACAAGATTGTGTGAAAAAATATTTGCTGGTATTTCGGAAACTCGTTATTTCTTCGAAGCTTGGCAACCCATCTCAATGAAAGTGCTTTTCACAGTCTGTGCCTAGGGCTACTTTAAGAGGAAACAAACCATAGAGACAAAACTGAGAACTCCTCTATTTTGTCAAGTTTCAAAGAGCTACTACAAACCATGTTGGATTTAGAGTTCCAAATTCATCTATATATATAAGAGAACACAGAGAGAAACCTAAATATAAAAACTGCTACTGTAGACGAACGCTTCAACCTAGAAGAACAAAATTTGGTGAGGCAAGTGGGATTTGTGTACTGATCATTACCACCAATTATCAACAAGATTGTGTGAAAAAATATTTGCTGATATTTCGCAAACTCGTTATTTCTTAGAAGCATGACAACCCATCACAATGAAAGTGCTTTCCACAGTCTGTGCCTAGGGCAACTTTAAGAGGAAAGAAACCATAGAGACAAAACTGAGAACTCCTTTATTTTGTCAAGTTTCAAAGAGCTACTACAAACCATGTTGGATTTAGAGCTCCAAATTCATCTATCTATATAGGAGAGAACAGAGGGAAACCTAAATATAAAAATTGCTACTGTACACGAACGATTCAACCTAGAAGAACTAAATTTGGTGAGCCAAGTGGGATTTGTGTACTGATCATTAGCAACAAGTATCATCAAGATTGGGTGAAAAAATATTTGCTGGTATTTCGGAAACTCGTTATTTCTTAGAAGCTTGGCAACCACTCTCAATGAAAGTTCTTTTCCACAGTCTGTTCCCAGGGCTACTTGAAGAGGAAACAAACCATAGAGACAAAACTGAGAACTCCTTTATTTTGTCAAGTTTCAAGGAGCTACTACAAAGCATGTTGGATTTAGAGTTCCAAATTCATCTATCTATATAGGAGAGAACAGAGAGAATCCTAAATATAAAAACTGCTATTGAAGACGAACGCTTCAACCTAGAAGAAAAAAATTTTGTGAGCCATGTGGGATTTGTGTACAGATCATTACCACCAAGTATCAACAAGATTGTGTGAAAAAATATTTGCTGGTATTTCGGAAACTCGTTATTTCTTAGAAGCTTGGCAACCCATCTCAATGAAAGTGCTTTCCACAGTCTGTGCCTAGGGCTACTTTAAGAGTAAACAATCCATAGAGACAAAACTGAGAACTCCTCTATTTTGTCAAGTTTCAAAGAGCTACTACAAACCATGTTGGATTTAGAGTTCCAAATTCATCTATCTATATAGGAGAGAACAGAGGGAAACCTAAATATAAAAACTGCTACTGTAGACTAACGCTTCAACCTAGAAGAACAAAATTTGTTAAGCCAAGTGGGATTTGTGTACTGATCATTACCACCAAGTACCATCAAGATTGGGTGAAAACATATTTGCTGGTATTTCGGAAACTCGTTATTTCTTAGAAGCTTGGCAACCCCTCTCAATGAAAGTGCTTTTCCACAGTCTGTGCCTAGAGCTACTTGAAGAGGAAACAAACCATAGAGACAAATCTGTGAAATCCTTTATTTTGTCAATTTCAAAGAGCTACTACACACCATGTTGGATTTAGAGTTCCAAATTCATCTATCTATATAGGAGAGAACAGAGAGAAACCTAAATATAAAAACTGCTACTGTAGACGAACGCTTCAACCTAGAATAACAAAATTTGGTGAGCCATGTGGGATTTGTGTGCTGATCATTACCACCAAGTATCAACAAGATTGTGTGAAAAAATATTTGCTGGTATTTCGGAAACTCGTTATTTCTTAGAAGCTTGGCAACCCATCTCAATGAAAGTGCTTTGCACAGTCTGTGCCTAGGGCAACTTTAAGAGTAAACAATCCATAGAGACAAAACTGAGAACTCCTCTATTTGGTCAAGTTTCAAAGAGCTACTACAAACCATGTTGGATTTAGAGTTCCAAATTCATCTATCTATATAGGAGAGAACAGAGGGAAACCTAAATATATAAACTGCTACTGTAGACTAACGCTTCAACCTAGAAGAACAAAATTTGGTAAACCAAGTGGGATTTGAGTACTGATCATTACCACCAAGTATCATCAAGATTGGGTGAAAAAATATTTGCTGGTATTTCGGAAACTCGTTATTTCTTAGAAGCTTGGCAACCCCTCTCAATGAAAGTGCTTTTCCACAGTCTGTGCCTAGGGCTACTTGAAGAGGAAACAAACCATAGAGACAAATCTGAGAACTCCTTTATTTTGTCAATTTCAAAGAGCTACTACAAACCATGTTGGATTTAGAGTTCCAAATTCATCTATCTATATAGGAGAGAACAGAGAGAAACCTAAATATAAAAACTGCTACTGCAGACGAACGCTTCAACCAAGAAGAACAAAATTTGGTGAGCCATGTGGGATTTGTGTGCTGATCATTACCACCAAGTATCAACAAGATTGTGTGAAAAAATATTTGCTGGTATTTCGGAAACTCGTTATTTCTTAGAAGCTTGGCAAACCATCTCAATAAAAGTGCTTTCCACAGTCTGTGCCTAGGGCTACTTTAAGAGGAAACAAACCATAGAGACAAAACTGAGAACGCCTCTATTTTGTCAAGTTTCAAAGAGCTACTACAAACCATGTTGGATTTAGAGTTTCAAATTCATCTATCTATATAGGAGAGAACAGAGGGAAACCTACATATAAAAACTGCTACTGTAGACGAACGCTTCAACATAGAAGAACAAAATTTGGTGAGGCAAGTGGGATTTGTGTACTGATCATTACCACCAAGTATCAACAAGATTGTGTGAAAAAATATTTGCTGCTATTTCGGAAACTCGTTATTTCTTAGATGCTTGACAACCCATCACAATGAAAGTGCTTTCCACAGTCTGTGCCTAGGGCTACTTTAAGAGGAAACAAACCATAGAGACAAAACTGAGAACTCCTTTATTTTGTCAAGTTTCAAACAGCTACGACAAACCATGTTGGATTTAGTGTTCCAAATTCATCTATCTTTATAGGAGAGAACAGAAGGAAACCTAAATATAAAAATTGCTACTGTACACGAACGATTCAACCTAGAAGAACTAAATTTGGTGAGCCAAGTGGGATTTGTGTACTGATCATTAGCAACAAGTATCATCAAGATTGGGTGAAAAAATATTTGCTGGTATTTCGGAAACTCGTTATTTCTTAGAAGCTTGGCAACCCCTTTCAATAAAAGTGCTTTTCCACAGTCTGTGCCTAGGGCTACTTGAAGAGGAAACAAACCATAGAGACAAATCTGAGAACTCCTTTATTTTGTCAATTTCAAAGAGCTACTACAAAGCATGTTGGATTTAGAGTTCCAAATTCATCTATCTATATAGGAGAGAACAGAGAGAAACCTAAATATAAAAACTGCTATTGTAGACGAACGCTTCAACCTAGAAGAACAAAATTTGGTGAGCCATGTGGAATTTGTGTACTGATCATTACCACCAAGTATCAACAAGATTGTGTGAAAAAATATTTGCTGGTATTTCGGAAACTCGTTATTTCTTAGAAGCTTGGCAACCCATCTCAATGAAAGTGCTTTCCACAGTCTGTGCCTAGGGCTACTTTAAGAGTAAACAATCCATAGAGACAAAACTGAGAACTCCTCTATTTTGTCAAGTTTCAAGGAGCTACTACAAACCATGTTGGATTTAGAGTTCCAAATTCATCTATCTATATAGGAGAGAACAGAGGGAAACCTAAATATAAAAACTGCTACTGTAGACTAACGCTTCAACCTAGAAGAACAAAATTTGGTAAGCCAAGTGAGATTTGTGTACTGATCATTACCACGAAGTATCATCAAGATTGGGTGAAAAAATATTTGCTGGTATTTCGGAAACACGTTATTTCTTAGAAGCTTGGCAACCCCTCTCAATGAAAGTGCTTTTCCACAGTCTGTGCCTAGGGCTACTTGAAGAGGAACAAACCATAGAGACAAATCTGAGAACTCCTTTATTTTGTCAATTTCAAAGAGCTACTACAAACCATGTTGGATTTAGAGTTCCAAATTCATCTATCTATATAGGAGAGAACAGAGGGAAATCTAAATATAAAAACTGCTACTGTAGATGAACGCTTCAACCTAGAAGAACAAAATTTGGTAAGCCAAGTGGGATTTGTGTACTGATCATTACCACCAAGTATCATCAAGATTGCTTGAAAAAATATTTGCTGGTATTCGGAAACCCGTTATTTCTTAGAAGCTTGGCAACTCCTCTCATTTAAAGTGCTTTTCCACAGTCTGTGTCTAGGGCTACTTGAAGAGGAAACAAACCATAGAGACAAATCTGAGAACACCTTTATTTTGTCAAGTTTCAAAGAGCTACTACAAACCATGTTGGATTTAGAGTTCAAAATTCATCCTTCTATATAGGAGAGAACAGAGAGTAACCTAAATATATAAACTGCTACTGTAGACAAACGCTTCAACCTAGAAGAAAAAAAATTGGTGAGCCATGTGGGATTTGTGTGCTGATCATTACCACCAAGTATCAACAAGATTGTGTGAAAAAATGTTTGCTGGTATTTCGGAAACTCGTTATTTCTTAGAAGCTTGGCAACCCATCTCAATGAGAGTGCTTTCCACAGTCTGTGCCTAGGGCTACTTTAAGAGGAAACATACCATAGAGACAAAACTGAGAACTCCTCTATTTTGTCAAGTTTCAAAGAGCTACTACAAACCATGTTGGATTTAGAGTTCCAAATTCATCTATCTATATAGGAGAGAACAGAGGGAAACCTAAATATAAAAACTGCTACTGTAGACGAACGCTTCAACCTAGAAGAACAAAATTTGGTAAGCCAAGTGGGATTTGTGTACTGATCATTACCACCAAGTATCATCAAGATTGGTGAAAAAATATTTGCTGGTATTTCGGAAACTCGTTATTTCTTAGAAGCTTGGCAACCCCTCTCAATGAAAGTGCTTTTCCACAGTCTGTGCCTAGGGCTACTTGAAGAGGAAACAAACCATAGAGACAAATCTGAGAACTCCTTTATTTTGTCAAGTTTCAAAGTGCTACTACAAAAATGTTGGATTTAGAGTTCCAAATTCATCTATCTATATAGGAGAGAACAGAGAGAAACCTAAATATAAAAACTGCTACTGTAGACGAACGCTTCAAACTAGCAGAACAAAATTTGGTGAGGCAAGTGGGATTTGTGTACTGATCACTACCACCAAGTATCATCAAGATTGGATGAAGAAATATTTGCTGGTATTTCGGAAACTCGTTATTTCTTAGAAGCTTGGCAACCAATCTCAATGAAAGTGCTTTCCACAGTCTGTGCCTAGGGCTACTTTAATAGGAAACAAACCATAGAGACAAAACTGAGAACTCCTATTTTTTTTCAAGTTTCAAAGAGCTACTACAAACCATGTATGATTTAGAGTTAAAAATTCATCTATCTATATAGGAGAGAACAGAGGGAAACCTAAATATAAAAACTGCTACTGTAGACGAACGCTTCAACCTAGAAGAACAAAATTTGGTGAGCCATGTGGGATTTCTGTGCTGATCAATACCACCAAGTATCAACAAGATTGTGTGAAAAAATATTTGCTGGTATTTCGGAAACTCGTTTTTTCTTAGAAGCTTGGCAACCCATCTCAATGAAAGTGCTTTCCACAGTCTGTGCCTAGGGCTATTTAAGAGAAAACAAACCATAGATACAAAACTGAGAATTTCTCTATTTTGTCAAGTTTCAAAGAGCTACTACAAACCATGTTGGATTTAGAGTTCCAAATTCATCTATCTATATAGGAGAGAACAGAGGGAAACCTAAATATAAAAACTGCTACTGTACATGAACGCTTCAACCTAGAAGAAAAAAATTTGATGAGCCATGCGGGATTTGTGTGCTGATCATTACCACCAAGTATCATCAAATTTGGGTGAAAAAATATTTGCTGGTATTTCGGAAACTCGTTATTTCTTAGAAGCTTGGCAATCCCTCTCAATGAAAGTGCTTTTCCACAGTCTGTGCCTAGGGCTACTTGAAGAGGAAACAAATCATAGAGACAAATCTGAGAACTCCTTTATTTTGTCAAGTTTCAAAGAGCTACTACAAAACATGTTGGATTTAGAGTTCCAAATTCATCTATCTCTATAGGAGAGAACAGAGGGAAACCTAAATATAAAAACTGCTACTGTAGACTAACGCTTCAACCTAGAAGAACAAAATTTGGTAAGCCAAGTGAGATTTGTGTACTGATCATTACCACGAAGTATCATCAAGATTGGGTGAAAAAATATTTGCTGGTATTTCGGAAACACGTTATTTCTTAGAAGCTTGGCAACCCCTCTCAATGAAAGTGCTTTTCCACAGTCTGTGCCTAGGGCTACTTGAAGAGGAACAAACCATAGAGACAAATCTGAGAACTCCTTTATTTTGTCAATTTCAAAGAGCTACTACAAACCATGTTGGATTTAGAGTTCCAAATTCATCTATCTATATAGGAGAGAACAGAGGGAAATCTAAATATAAAAACTGCTACTGTAGATGAACGCTTCAACCTAGAAGAACAAAATTTGGTAAGCCAAGTGGGATTTGTGTACTGATCATTACCACCAAGTATCATCAAGATTGCTTGAAAAAATATTTGCTGGTATTCGGAAACCCGTTATTTCTTAGAAGCTTGGCAACTCCTCTCATTTAAAGTGCTTTTCCACAGTCTGTGTCTAGGGCTACTTGAAGAGGAAACAAACCATAGAGACAAATCTGAGAACACCTTTATTTTGTCAAGTTTCAAAGAGCTACTACAAACCATGTTGGATTTAGAGTTCAAAATTCATCCTTCTATATAGGAGAGAACAGAGAGTAACCTAAATATATAAACTGCTACTGTAGACAAACGCTTCAACCTAGAAGAAAAAAAATTGGTGAGCCATGTGGGATTTGTGTGCTGATCATTACCACCAAGTATCAACAAGATTGTGTGAAAAAATGTTTGCTGGTATTTCGGAAACTCGTTATTTCTTAGAAGCTTGGCAACCCATCTCAATGAGAGTGCTTTCCACAGTCTGTGCCTAGGGCTACTTTAAGAGGAAACATACCATAGAGACAAAACTGAGAACTCCTCTATTTTGTCAAGTTTCAAAGAGCTACTACAAACCATGTTGGATTTAGAGTTCCAAATTCATCTATCTATATAGGAGAGAACAGAGGGAAACCTAAATATAAAAACTGCTACTGTAGACGAACGCTTCAACCTAGAAGAACAAAATTTGGTAAGCCAAGTGGGATTTGTGTACTGATCATTACCACCAAGTATCATCAAGATTGGTGAAAAAATATTTGCTGGTATTTCGGAAACTCGTTATTTCTTAGAAGCTTGGCAACCCCTCTCAATGAAAGTGCTTTTCCACAGTCTGTGCCTAGGGCTACTTGAAGAGGAAACAAACCATAGAGACAAATCTGAGAACTCCTTTATTTTGTCAAGTTTCAAAGTGCTACTACAAAAATGTTGGATTTAGAGTTCCAAATTCATCTATCTATATAGGAGAGAACAGAGAGAAACCTAAATATAAAAACTGCTACTGTAGACGAACGCTTCAAACTAGCAGAACAAAATTTGGTGAGGCAAGTGGGATTTGTGTACTGATCACTACCACCAAGTATCATCAAGATTGGATGAAGAAATATTTGCTGGTATTTAGGAAACTCGTTATTTCTTAGAAGCTTGGCAACCAATCTCAATGAAAGTGCTTTCCACAGTCTGTGCCTAGGGCTACTTTAATAGGAAACAAACCATAGAGACAAAACTGAGAACTCCTATTTTTTTTCAAGTTTCAAAGAGCTACTACAAACCATGTATGATTTAGAGTTAAAAATTCATCTATCTATATGGGAGAGAACAGAGGGAAACCTAAATATAAAAACTGCTACTGTAGACGAACGCTTCAACCGAGAAGAACAAAATTTGGTGAGACAAGTGGGATTTGTGTACTGATCACTACCACCAAGTATCATCAAGATTGGGTGAAGAAATATTTGCTGGTATTTCGGAAACTCGTTATTTCTTAGAAGCTTGGCAACCAATCTCAATGAAAGTGCTTTCCACAGTCTGTGCCTAGGGCTACTTTAAGAGGAAACAAACCATAGAGACAAAACTGAGAACTCCTTTATTTTGTCAAGTTTCAAAGAGCTACTACAAACCATGTTGGATTTAGAGTTCCAAATTCATCTATCTATATAGGAGAGAACAGAGGGAAACCTAAATATAAAAACTGCTATTGTACACGAATGCTTCATCCTAGATGAACAAAAATTGGTTAGCCAAGTGGGATTTGTGTGCTGATCTTTACCACCAAGTATCATCAAGTTTGTGTGAAAAAATATTTGCTGGTATTTCGGAAACTCGATATTTCTTAGAAGCTTGGCAACCCATCTCAATGAAAGTGCTTTTCCACAGTCTGTTCCTAGGGCTACCTGAGGAGGAAACAAACCAGAGAGACAAAACTGAGAACTCCTTTATTTTGTTAAGTTTCAAAGAGCTACTACAAACCATGTTGGATTTAGAGTTCCAAATTCATCTATCTGTGTAGGAGAGAACAGAGTGAAACCTAAATATAAAAACTGCTACTGTAGACGAACGCTTCAACCTAGAAGAACAAAATTTGGTGAGCCAAGTGGGATTTGTGTACTGATCATTACCACCAAGTATCATCAAGATTGGGTGAAAAAATATTTGCTGGTATTTCGGAAACTCGTTATTTCTTAGAAGCTTGGCAACCAATCTCAATGAAATTGCTTTCCACAGTCTGTGCCTAGGGCTACTTTAAGAGGAAGCAAACCATAGAGACAAAACTGAGAACTCCTTTATTTTGTCAAATTTCAAAGAGCTACTACAAACCATGTTGGATTTAGACTTCCAAATTCATCTATCTATATAGGAGAGAACAGAGGGAAACCTAAATATAAAAACTGCTACTGTACACGAATGCTTCATCCTAGAAGAACAAAAATTGGTTAGCCAAGTGGGATTTGTGTGCTGATCATTACCACCAAGTATCATCAAGCTTGGGTGAAAAAATATTTGCTCGTATATCGGAAACTCGTTATTTCTTAGAAGCTTGGCAACCCATCTCAATGAGTGCTTTCCACAGTCTGTTCCTAGGGCTACTTGAAGAGGAAACAAACCAGAGAGACAAAACTGAGAACTCCTTTATTTTGTCAAGTTTCAAAGAGCTACTACAAACCATGTTGGATTTAGAGTTCCAAATTCATCTATCTGTGTAGGAGAGAACAGAGGGAAACCTAAATATAAAAACTGCTACTGTAGACGAACGCTTCAACCTAGAAGAACAAAATTTGGTAAGCCAAGTGGGATTTGTGTACTGATCATTACCACCAAGTATCATCAAGATTGGGTGAAAAAATATTTGGTGGTATTTCGGAAACTCGTTATTTCTTAGAAGCTTGGCAACCCCTCTCAATGAAAGTGCTTTTCCACAGTCAGTGCCTAGGGCTACTTGAAGAGGAAACAAACCATAGAGACAAATCTGAGAACTCCTTTATTTTGTCAAGTTTCAAAGAGCTACTACAAACCATGTTGGATTTAGAGTTCCAAATTCAACTATCTATATAGGAGAGAACAGAGAGAAACCTAAATATAAAAACTGCTACTGTAGACGAACGCTTCAACCTAGAAGAACAAAATTTGGTGAGCCAAGTGGGATTTGTGTACTGATCATTACCACCTAGTATCAAAAAGATTGTGTGAAAAAATATTTGCTGGTATTTCGGAAACTCGTTATTTCTTGAAACTTGGCAACCCATCTCAATGAAAGTGCTTTCCACAGTCTGTGCCTAGGGCTACTTGAAGAGGAAACAAACCATAGAGACAAAACTGAGAACTCCTTTATTTTGTCAAGTTTCAAAGAGCTACTACAAACCATGTTGGATTTAGAGTTCCAAATTCTTCTATCTATATAGGAGAGAACAGAGTGAAACCTAAATATAAAAACTGCTACTGTAGACGAACGCTTCAACCTAGAAGAACAAAATTGGGTGAGCAAACTGGAATTTGTGTACTGATCATAACCACCAAGTATCATCAAGATTGGTTGAAAAAATATTTTCTGGTATTTCGGAAACTCGTAATTTCTTAGAAGCTTGGCAACCCATCTCAATGAAAGTGCTTTTCCACAGTCTGTGCCTAGGGCTACTTGAAGAGGAAACAAACCATAGCGACAAAACTGATAACTCCTTTATTTTGTCAAGTTTCAAAGAGCTACTACAAACTTGTTGGATTTAGAGTTCCAAATTCATCTTTCTATATAAAAGAGAACAGAGGGAAACCTAAATATAAAAACTGCTACTCTAGACGAACGCTTCAAACTAGAAGAACAAAATTTGGTGAGCCAAGTGGGATTTGTGTACTGATGATTAGCACCAAGTATCATCAAGATTGGGTGAAAAAATATTTGCTGGTATTTCGGAAACTCGTTATTTCTTGAAACTTGGCAACCCATCTCAATGAAAGTGCTTTCCACAGTCTGTGCCTAGGGCTACTTGAAGAGGAAACAAACCATAGAGACAAAACTGAGAACTCATTTATTTTGTCAAGTTTCAAAGAGCTACTACAAACCATGTTGGGTTTAGAGTTCCAAATTCATCTATCTGTATAGGAGAGAACAGAGGGAAACCTAAATATAAAAACTGCTACTGTACATGAACGCTTCAACCTAGAAGAACAAAATTTGGTGAGCCAAGTGGGATTTGTGTACTGATTATTAGCAACAAGTATCATCAAGATTGGGTGAAAAAATATTTGCTGGTATTTCGGAAACTCGTTATTTCTTAGAAGCTTGGCAACCCCTCTCAATGAAATTGCTTTTCCACAGTCTGTGCCTAGGGGAACTTGAAGAGGAAACAAACCATAGAGGCAAATCTGAGAACTCCTTTATTTTGTCAAGTTTCAAAGAGCTACTACAAACCATGTTGGATTTAGTGTTCCAAATTCATCTATCTATATAGGAGAGAACAGAGAGAAACCTAAATATAAAAACTGCTACTGTAGACGAACGCTTCAACCTAGAAGAACAAAATTTGGTGAGCCAAGTGGGATTTGAGTACTGATCATTACCACCAACTATCACCAAGTTTGTGTGAAAAAATATTTGCTGGTATTTCGGAAACTCGTTATTTCATAGAAGCTTGGCAACCCTTCTCAATGAAAGTGCTTTCCACAGTCTGTGCCTAGGGCTACTTGAAGAGGAAACAAAACATAGAGACAAAACTGAGAACTCCTTTATTTTGTCAAGTTTCAAAGAGCTACTACAAACCATGTTGGATTTAGAGTTCCAAATTCATCTATCTGTATAGGAGAGAACAGAGGGAAACCTAAATATAAAAACTGCTACTGTACACGAACGCTTCAACCTAGAAGAACAAAATTTGGTGAGCCAAGTGGGATTTGTGTACTGAACTTTAGCAACAAATAACATCAAGTTTGGGTGAAAAAATATTTGGTGGTATTTCGGAAAGTCGTTATTTCTTAGAAGCTTGGCAACCCCTCTCAATGAAAGTGCTTTTCCACAGTCTGTGCCTAGGGCTACTTGAAGAGGAAAAAAAACATAGAGACAAATCTGAGAACTCCTTTATTTTGTCAAGTTTCAAAGAGCTACTACAAACCATATTGGATTTAGAGTTCCAAATTCATCTATCTATATAGGAGAGAACAGAGAGAAACCTAAATATAAAAACTGCTACTGTAGACGAACGCTTCAACCTAGAAGAACAAAATTTGGTGAGCCAAGTGGGATTTGTGTACTGATCATTACCACCAAGTATCAAAAAGATTGTGTGAAAAAATATTTGCTGGTATTTCGGAAACTCGTTATTTCTTAGAAGCTTGGCAACCCCTCTCAATGAAAGTGCTTTCCACAGTCTGTGCCTAGGGCTACTTGAAGAGGAAACAAACAATAGAGAAAAAACTGAGAACTCCTTTATTTTGTCAAGTTTCAAAGAGCTACTACAAACCATGTTGGATTTAGAGTTCCAAATTCATCTTTTTATATAGGAGAGAACAGAGGGAAACCTAAATATAAAAACTGCTACTGTACACGAACGCTTCAACCTAGAAGAACAAAATTTGGTGAGCCAAGTGGGATTTGTGTACTGATCATTACCACCAAGTATCAACAAGATTGTGTGAAAAAATATTTGCTGGTGTTTCGGAAACTCGTTATTTCTTAGAAGCTTGGCAACCCCTCTCAATGAAAGTGTTTTCCACAGTCTGTGCCTAGGGTATTTGAAGAGGAAACAAACCATAGAGACAAAACTGAGAAACTCCTTTATATTGTCAAGTTTCAAAAGCTACTACCAAACCAAGTTGGATTTAGAGTTCCAAATTCATCTATCTGTATAGGAGAGAACAGAGGGAAACCTAAATATAAAAACTGCTACTGTACACGAACGCTTCAACCTAGAAGAACTAAATTTGGTGAGCCAAGTGGGATTTGTGTACTGATTATTAGCAACAAGTATCATCAAGATTGGGTGAAAAAATATTTGCTGGTATTTCGGAAACTCGTGATTTCTTAGAAGCTTGGCAACCCTTCTCAATGAAAGTGCTTTTCCACAGTCTGTGCCTAGGTCTACTTGAAGAGGAAACAAACCATAGCGACAAAACTGAGAACTCCTTTATTTTGTCAAGTTTCAAAGAGCTACTACAAACCATGTTTGATTTAGAGTTCCAAATTCATCTTTCTATATAGGAGAGAACAGAGGGAAACCTAAATATAAAAACTGCTACTGTAGACGAACGCTTCAACCTAGAAGAACAAAATTTGGTGAGCCAAGTGGGATTTGTGTTCTGATCATTACCACCAAGTATCATCAAGATTGGGTGAAAAAATATTTGCTGGTATTTCGGAAACTCGTTATTTCTTAGAAGCTTGGCAACCCCTCTCAATGAAAGTGCTTTCCACAGTCTGTGCCTAGGGCTACTTGAAGAGGAAACAAACCATAGAGACAAAACTGAGAACTCCTTTATTTCGTCAAGTTTCAAAGAGCTACTACAAACCACGTTGGATTTAGAGTTCCAAATTCATCTATCTATATAGGAGAGAACAGAGGGAAACCTAAATATAAAACTGCAACTGTAGACGAACGCTTCAACTTAGAAGAACAAAATTTGGTAAGCCACGTGGGATTTGTGTGCTGATCATTACTACCAAAGTATCATCAAGATTGGGTGAAAAAATATTTGCTGGTATTTCGAAAACGCGTTATTTCTTAGAAGCTTGGCAACCCCTCTCAATGAAAGATGCTTTTCCAAGTTTGTGCCTAGGGCTACTTGAAGAGGAAACAGACCATAGAGACAAATCTGAGAACTCCTTTATTTTGTCATGTTTCAAAGAGCTACTACAAACCATCTTGGATTTAGAGTTCCAAATTCATCTATCTGTATAGGAGAGAAGAGAGTGAAACCTAAATATAAAAACTGCTACTGTAGACGAACGCTTCAACCTAGAAGAACAAAATTTGGTGAGCCAAGTGGCATTTGTCTATTGATCATTACCACCAAGTATCATCAAGATTGGGTGAAAAAATATTTGCTGGTATTTCGGAAACTCGTAATTTCTTAGAAGCTTGGCAACCCTGTCAATGAAAGTGCTTTTCCACAGTCTGTGCCTAGGGCTAATTGAAGAGGAAACAAACCATAGCGACAAAACTGAGAACTTCTTTATTTTGTCAAGTTTCAAAGAGCTACTACAAACTTGTTGGATTTAGAGTTCCAAATTCATCTTTCTATATAGGAGAGAACAGAGGGAAACCTAAATATAAAAACTGCTACTGTAGACGAACGCTTCAACCTAGAAGAACAAAATTTGGTGAGCCAAGTGGGATTTGTGTACTGATCATTAGCACCAAGTATCATCACGATTGGGTGAAAAAATATTTGCTGGTATTTCGGAAAATCGTAATTTTCTTAGAAGCTTGGGAACCCCTGTCAATGAAAGTGGTTTTCTAGGGTCTGTGCCTAGTGCTACTTGAACAAGAAACAAACCATAGAGACAAAACTTAGAACTCCTTTATTTTGTCAAGTTTCAAAGTGCTACTACAAACCATGTTGGATTTAGAGTTCCAAATTCATCTATCTGTATAGGAGAGAACAGAGGGAAACCTAAATATAAAAACTGCTACTGTACAAGAACGCTTCAACCTAGACGAACAAAATTTGGTGAGCCAAGTGGGATTTGTGTACTGATCATTAGCAACAAGTATCATCAAGATTGGGTGAAAAAATATTTGCTGGTATTTCGGAAACTCGTTATTTCTTAGAAGCTTGGCAACCCATCTCATTGAAAGTGCTTTTCCACAGTCTGTGCCTAGGGCTATTTGAAGAGGAAACAAACCATAGAGACAAATCTGAGAACTCATTTATTTTGTCAAGTTTCAAAGAGCTACTACCAACCATGTTGGATTTAGAGTTCCAATTTCATCTATCTATATAGGAGAGAACAGAGAGAAACCTAAATATAAAAACTGCTACTGTAGACGTACGCTTCAACCTAGAAGAACAAAATTTGGTGAGCCAAGTGGAATTTGTGTACTGATCATTACCACCAAGTATCAACAAGATTGTGTGAAAAAATATTTGCTGGTATTTCGGAAACTCGTTATTTCTTAGAAGCTTGGCAACCCATCTCAATGAAAGTGCTTTCCACAGTCTGTGCCTAGGGCTACTTGAAGAGGAAACAAACCATAGAGACAAACTGAGAACTCCTTTATTTTGTCAGTTTCAAAGAGCTACTACAAACCATGTTGGATTTAGAGTTCCAAATTCATCTATCTTTATATGAGAGAACAGAGTGAAACCTAAATATAAAAACTGCTACTGTAGACGAACGCTTCAACCTAGAAGAACAAAGTTTGGTGAGCCAAGTGGGATTTGTGTACTGATCATTATCACCAAGTATCAACAAGATTGTGTGAAAAAATATTTGCTGGTATTTCGGAAACTCGTTATTTCTTAGAAGCTTGGCAACCCCTCTCAATGAAAGTGCTTTCCACAGTCTGTGCCTAGGGCTACTTGAAGAGGAAACAAACCATAGAGACAAAACTGAGAACTCCTGTATTTTGTCAAGTTTCAAAGAGCTACTACAAACCATGTTGGATTTAGAGTTCCAAATTCATCTATCTATATATGAGAGAACAGAGTGAATCCTAAATATAAAAACTGCTACTGTAGACGAACGCTTCAACCTAGAAGAACAAAATTTGGTGAGCCAAGTGGGATTTGTGTACTGATCATTACCACCAAGTATCAACAAGATTGTGTGAAAAAATATTTGCTGGTATTTTGGAAACTCGTTATTTCTTAGAAGCTTGGCAACCCATCTCAATGAAAGTGCTTTCCACAGTCTGTGCCTAGGGCTACTTGAAGAGGAAACAAACCATAGAGACAAAACTGAGAACTCCTTTATTTTGTCAAGTTTCAAAGAGCTACTACAAACCATGTTGGATTTAGAGTTCCAAATTCATCTATCTATATAGGAGAGAACAGAGTGAAACCTAAATATAAAAACTGCTACTGTAGACGAACACTTCAACCTAGAAGAACAAAATTTGGTGAGCCAAGTGGGATTTGTGTACTGATCATTATCACCAAGTATCAACAAGATTGTGTGAAAAAATATTTGCTGGTATATCGGAAACTCGTTATTTCTTAGATGCTTGGCAACCAATCTAAATGAAAGTGCTTTCCACAGTCTGTGCCTAGGGCTACTTTAAGAGGAAGCAAACCATAGAGACAAAACTGAGAACTCCTTTATTTTGTCAAGTTTCAAAGAGCTACTACAAACCATGTATGATTTAGAGTTCCAAATTCATCTATCTATATAGGAGAGAACAGAGGGAAACCTAAATATAAAAACTGCTACTGTACACGAATGCTTCATAATAGATGAACAAAAATTGGTTAGCCAAGTGGGATTTGTGTGCTGATCATTACCACCAAGTATCATCAAGTTTGTGTGAAAAAATATTTGCTGGTATTTCGGAAACTCGATATTTCTTAGAAGCTTGGCAACCCATCTCAATGAAAGTGCTTTTCCACAGTCTGTTCCTAGGTCTACTTTAAGAGGAAACAAACCAGAGAGACAAAACTGAGAACTCCTTTATTTTGTCAAGTTTCAAAGAGCTACTACAAACCATGTTGGATTTAGAGTTCCAAATTTATCTATCTATATGGGAGAGAACAGAGGGAAACCTAAATATAAAAACTGCTACTGTAGACGAACGCTTCAACCTAGAAGAACAAAATTTGGTGAGCCAAGTGGGATTTGTGTACTGATCATTACCACCAAGTATTATCAAGATTGGGTGTAAAAATATTTGATGGTATTTCGGAAACTCGTTATTTCGTAGAAGCTTTGCAACCCCTCTCAATGAAAGTGCTTTCCACAGTCTGTGCCTAGGGCTACTTGAAGAGCAAACCAAACCATGAGACAAAACTGAGAACTCCTTTATTTTGTCAAGTTTCAAAGAGCTACTACAAACTATGTTGGATTTAGAGTTCCAAATTCATCTATCTGTATAGGAGAGAACAGAGGGAAACCTAAATA
>NW_027516709.1:0-54382 GCF_048772815.1 Callospermophilus lateralis
TAAAAAACTACGAGTGTCCTGAAATCTCGTATATGTTTTTTTCACCCAATCTTGAAGATACTTGGTGATAATGAGCAGTACACCAATCCCACTGGGTTCAGCAAATTTCGTTTCTTCTAGGTTGAAGCATTCGTTGGTAGTAAGAGGTTGAATTTTCAGGTTCACTCTGTTTTCTCCTATATTGATAATGGATTTGGTACTCCAAATCAAACGCGGTTATGCTAGCCCCTTGAAAGCTTGACACAATTAAAGTAGTTCTAAGTTCTATGTGTATGGTTTGTGTCCAATTGAAGTTTCCCTAGGAGGGAGTTGTGAAACAAACTTTCGTTTGGAAGAGGTTGCCAAGCTTCCAAAATACTACATGTGTCCTGAAATCTCAGCATATGTTTTTCACCCAATCTTGAAGATACTTGGTGGTAATGAGCAGTACACCAATCCCACATGGCTCAGTAAATTTCATTCTTCTAGGTTGGAGCATTCGTTTGCAATAAGAGTTTTGAAATTTTCAGGTTTCACTCTGTTTCTCTTATATTGATACATGAATTTGGAACTCTAAATCAAGCACGGTTTGTGCTAGCCCTTGAAACTTGACACAATAAAGTAGTTCTAAGTTCTATCTGTACGGTTTGTGTCCTCTTGAAGTAGCCCTAGGAGGGAGTTGTGAAACACACTTTCGTTTGGAAGAGGTTGTCAAGCTTCCAAAATACTACATGTGTCCTGAAATCTCAGCATACGTTTTTTCACCCAATCTTGAAGATACTTGGTGGTAATGAGCAGTACACCAATCCCACATGGCTCAGTAAATTTCATCTTGTAGGTTAGAGCATTCGTTTGCAATAAGAGTTTGAATTTTCAAGTTTCACTCTGTTTTCTCTTATATTGATACATGAATTTGGAACTCTGTATCAAGCACGGTTTGTGCTAGCCCCTTGAAACTTGACACAGTAAAGTAGTTCTAAGTTCTATCTGTACGGTTGTTTCCTCTTGAAGTAGCCCTAGGAGGGAGTGTGAAACACACTTTCGTTTGGTAGAGGTTGCCAAGCTTCAAAATACTACGAGTGTCCTGAAATCTCAGCATATGTTTTTTCACCCAATCTTGAAGATACTTGGTGATAATGAGCAGTACACCAATCCCACTGGGTTCAGCAAATTTCGTTCTTCTAGGTTGAAGCATTCGTTGACAGTAAGAGTTTGAATTTTCAGGTTTCACTCTGTTTTCTCCTATATTGATAGATGAATTTGTAACTCCAAATCAAACACGGTTTGTGCTAGCCCTTGAAACTTGACACAATAAAAGTAGTTCTAACTTCTGTCTTTCGGTTTTTTTCCTCTTGAAGTTGCCCTAGTGAGGAGTGGTGAAGCACACTTTCGTTTGAAAGGTGTTGCAAGCTTCCAAGAAACTACGAGTGTCCTGAAATCTCAGCATATGTTTTTTCACCCAATCTTGAAGATTACTTGGGGGTAATGAGCAGTACACAAATGCCACTTGGCGAAGCAAATTTCGTTCTTCTAGGTTGAAGCATTCGTTTTCATAAAATTTTGAAATTTCGGGTTTCACGCTGTTTTCTCCTATATTTATACATGAATTTGGAACTCTAACTCAAACACGGTTTGTGCTAGCCCCTTGAAACTTGACACAATAAATTAGTTCTAAGTTCTATGTGTATGGTTTGTTTCCTCTTGAAGTTTCCCTAGGAGGGAGTGGTGAAACACACTTTCGTTTGAAGAGGTTGCCAAGCTTCCAAAATACTACGAGTGTCCTGAAATCTCAGCATATGTTTTTTCAACCAATCTTGAAGATACTTGGTAGTAAGGAGCAGTACACCAATCCCACTTGGCTCAGCAAATTTCGTTCTTCTAGGGTTGAAGCATTCGTTGGCAGTAAGAGTTTGAAATTTGAGGTTTCACTCTGTTTTCTCCTATATTGATACATGAATTTGGAACTCTAAATCAAGCACGGTTTGTGCTAGCCCCTTGAAACTTGACACAATAAAGTAGTTCTAAGTTATATGTGTATGGTTTGTTTCCTCTTGAAGTAGCCCTAGGAGGGAGTGGTGAAACACACTTTCGTTTGAAAGGGCTTGCCAAGCTTCCAAAAAACTACTAGTGTCCTGAAATCTCAGCATATGTTTTTTTCACCCAATCTTGAAGATACTTGGTGATAATGAGCAGTACACCAATCCCACTGGGTTCAGTAAATTTCGTTCTTTTAGGTTGAAGCATTCGTTGGCAGTAAAAGTTTGAATTTTTAGGTTTCACTCTGTTTTCTCCTATATTGATAGATGAATTTGGAACTCCAAATCAAACACGTTTGTGCTAGCTTCTTGAAACTTGACACAATAAAGTAGTTCTAAGTTCTATCTGTTCGTTTGTTTCCTCTTGAAGTTGACCTAGGAGGGAGTGAGTGAAGCACACTTTCGTTTGAAAGGTTTGCCAAGCTTCAAAAAACTACGAGTGTCCTGAAATCTCAGCATATGTTTTTTCAACCCATTCTTGAAGATACTTGGTGATAATGAGCAGTACACCAATCCCACTGGGTTCAGCAAATTTCGTTATTCTAGGTGAAGCATTTCTGTTGGCAGTAAGAGTTTGAATTTTCAGGTTTCACTCTGTTTTCTCCTCTATTGATAGATGGATTTGGAACTCCAAATCAAACACGTTTGTGCTAGCTCGTTGAAACTTGACACAATAAAGTAGTTCTAAGTTCATATCTGTACGGTTTGTTTCCTCTTGAAGTAGCCCTAGGAGGGAGTTGTGAAACATACTTTCGTTTGGAAGAGGTTGCCAAGCTTCCAAAATACTACGAGTGTCCTGAAATCTCAGCATATGTTTTTTCACCCAATATTGAAGATACTTGGGGGTAATGAGCAGTACACCAATCCCACTTGGCTAAGCAAATTTCGTTCGTCTAGGTTGAAGCATTCGTTTCAATAAAATTTTGAAATTTCGGGTTTCACGCTGTTTTCTCCTATATTTATACATGAATTTGGAACTCTAACTCAAACACGGTTTGTGCTAGGCCCTTGAAACTTGACACAATAAATTAGTTTAAGTTCTATCTGTATGGTTTGTTTCCTCTTGAAGTTTCCTAGGAGGGAGTGGTGAAACACACTTTCGTTTGGAAGAGGTTGCCAAGCTTCAAAATACTACGAGTGTCCTGAAATCTCAGCATATGTGTTTTTCACCCAATCTTGAAGATACTTGGTGGTAATGAGCAGTACACCAAGCCCACTTGGTTCAGCAAATTTCGTTCTTCTAGGTTGAAGCATTCGTTTGCATAAGAGTTTGAATTTTCAGGTTTCACTCTGTTTTCTCCTATATTGATACATGAATTTGGAACTCAAATCAAGCACGGTTTGTGCTAGCCCCTTGAAACTTGACACAATAAAGTAGTTCTAAATTCTATCTGTATGGTTTGTTTCCTCTTGAAGTTGCCTTAGGAGGAGTGGTGAAACACACTTTCTTTTGAAAGAGGTTGCCAAGCTTCCAAAATACTACGAGTGTCCTGAAAACTCAGCATATGTTTTTTTACCCAATCTTGAATATCCTTGGTGGTAATGAGCAGTACACCAAGCCCACTTGGTTCAGCAAATTTCGTTCTTCTAGGTTGAAGCATTCGTTGGCAGTAAAAGTTTGAATTTTAGGTTTCACTCTGTTTTCTCCTATATTGATAGATGAATTTGGAACTCCAAATCAAACACGGTTTGTGCTAGCCCCTTGAAACTTGACACAATAAAGTAGTTCTAAGTTCTATCTGTTCGGTTTGTTTCCTCTTGAAGTTTCCCTGGGAGGGAGTGGTGAAACACACTTTCGTTTGGAAGAGGTTGCCAAGCTTCCAAAATACTACGAGTGTCCTGAAATCTCAGCATATGTTTTTTCACCCAATCTTGAAGATACTTGGTGGTAATGAGCAGTACACCAAGCCCACTTGGTTCAGCAAATTTCGTTCTTCTAGGTTGAAGCATTCGTTTGCAATAAGAGTTTGAATTTTCAGGTTTCACTCTGTTTTCTCTTATATTGATACATGAATTTGGAACTCTAAATCAAGCACGGATTGTGCTAGCCCCTTGAAACTTGACACAATAAAGTAGTTCTAAGTTCTATGTGTATGGTTTGTTTCCTCTTGAAGTAGCCCTAGGAGGGAGTGGTGAAACACACTTTCGTTTGAAACAGGGTTGCCAAGCTTCTAAAAAACTACGAGTGTCCTGAAATCTCAGTATATGTTTTTTCACCCAATCTTGAAGATACTTGGTGATAATGAGCAGTACACCAATCCCACTGGGTTCAGCAAATTTCGTTCTTCTATGTTGAAGCATTCGTTTTTAGTAAGAGGTTGAATTTTCAGGTTTCACTCTGTTTTCTCCTATATTGATAGATGGATTTGGTACTCCAAATCAAACGCGGTTTATGCTAGCCCCTTGAAACTTGACACAATAAAGTAGTTCTAAGTTCTATGTGTATGGTTTGTGTCCAATTGAAGTTTCCCTAGGAGGGAGTTGTGAAACAAACTTTCGTTAGGAAGAGGTTGCCAAGCTTCCAAAATACTACATGTGTCCTGAAATCTCAGCATATGTTTTTCACCCAATCTTGAAGATACTTGGTGGTAATGAGCAGTACACCAATCCCACATGGCTCAGTAAATTTCATTCTTCTAGGTTGGAGCATTCGTTTGCAATAAGAGTTTGAATTTTCAGGTTTCACTCTGTTTTCTCTTATATTGATACATGAATTTGGAAGTCTAAATCAAGCACGGTTTGTGCTAGCCCCTTGAAACTTGACACAATAAAGTAGTTCTAAGTTCTATCTGTACGGTTTGTGTCCTCTTGAAGTAGCCCTAGGAGGGAGTTGTGAAACACACTTTCGTTTGGAAGAGGTTGTCAAGCTTTCAAAATACTACATGTGTCCTGAAATCTCAGCATACGTTTTTTCACCCAATCTTGAAGATACTTGGTGGTAATGAGCAGTACACCAATCCCACATGGCTCAGTAAATTTCATCTTGTAGGTTGGAGCATTCGTTTGCAATAAGAGTTTGAATTTTCAAGTTTCACTCTGTTTTCTCTTATATTGATACATGAATTTGGAACTCTGTATCAAGCACGGTTTGTGCTAGCCCCTTGAAACTTGACACAGTAAAGTAGTTCTAAGTTCTATCTGTACGGTTTGTTTCCTCTTGAAGTAGCCCTAGGAGGGAGTTGTGAAACACACTTTCGTTTGGTAGAGGTTGCCAAGCTTCCAAAATACTACGAGTGTCCTGAAATCTCAGCATATGTTTTTTCACCCAATCTTGAAGATACTTGGTGATAATGAGCAGTACACCAATCCCACTGGGTTCAGCAAATTTCGTTCTTCTAGGTTGAAGCATTCGTTGACAGTAAGAGTTTGAATTTTCAGGTTTCACTCTGTTTTCTCCTATATTGATAGATGAATTTGGAACTCCAAATCAAACACGGTTTGTGCTAGCCCCTTGAAACTTGACACAATAAAGTAGTTCTAAGTTCTATCTGTTCGGTTTTTTTCCTCTTGAAGTTGCCCTAGGAGGGAGTGGTGAAGCACACTTTCGTTTGAAAGGTGTTGCCAAGCTTCCAAGAAACTACGAGTGTCCTGAAATCTCAGCATATGTTTTTTCACCCAATCTTGAAGATACTTGGGGGTAATGAGCAGTACACAAATGCCACTTGGCGAAGCAAATTTCGTTCTTCTAGGTTGAAGCATTCGTTTTCAATAAAATTTTGAAATTTCGGGTTTCACGCTGTTTTCTCCTATATTTATACATGAATTTGGAACTCTAACTCAAACACGGTTTGTGCTAGCCCCTTGAAACTTGACACAATAAATTAGTTCTAAGTTCGATCTGTATGGTTTGTTTCCTCTTGAAGTTTCCCTAGGAGGGAGTGGTGAAACACACTTTCGTTTGGAAGAGGTTGCCAAGCTTCCAAAATACTACGAGTGTCCTGAAATCTCAGCATATGTTTTTTCACCCAATCTTGAAGATACTTCGTAGTAAGGAGCAGTACACCAATCCCACTTGGCTCAGCAAATTTCGTTCTTCTAGGTTGAAGCATTCGTTGGCAGTAAGAGTTTGAAATTTGAGGTTTCACTCTGTTTTTCTCCTATATTGATACATGAATTTGGAACTCTAAATCAAGCACGGTTTGTGCTAGCCCCTTGAAACTTGACACAATAAAGTAGTTCTAAGTTATATGTGTATGGTTTGTTTCCTCTTGAAGTAGCCCTAGGAGGGAGTGGTGAAACACACTTTCGTTTGAAAGGGGTTGCCAAGCTTCCAAAAAACTACTAGTGTCCTGAAATCTCAGCATATGTTTTTTCACCCAATCTTGAAGATACTTGGTGATAATGAGCAGTACACCAATCCCACTGGGTTCAGTAAATTTCGTTCTTTTAGGTTGAAGCATTCGTTGGCAGTAAAAGTTTGAATTTTTAGGTTTCACTCTGTTTTCTCCTATATTGATAGATGAATTTGGAACTCCAAATCAAACACGGTTTGTGCTAGCCCCTTGAAACTTGACACAATAAAGTAGTTCTAAGTTCTATCTGTTCGGTTTGTTTCCTCTTGAAGTTTCCCTAGGAGGGAGTGGTGAAACACACTTTCGTTTGGAAGAGGTTGCCAAGCTTCCAAAATACTACGAGTGTCCTGAAATCTCAGCATATGTTTTTTCACCCAATCTTGAAGATACTTGGTGGTAATGAGCAGTGCACCAAGCCCACTTGGTTCAGCAAATTTTGTTCTTCTAGGTTGAAGCATTCGTTTGCAATAAGAGTTTGAATTTTCAGGTTTCACTCTGTTTTCTCCTATATTGATACATGAATTTGGAACTCTAAATCAAGCACGGTTTGTGCTAGCCCCTTGAAACTTGACACAATAAAGTAGTTCTAAGTTCTATCTGTATGGTTTGTTTCCTCTTGAAGTTGCCTTAGGAGGGAGTGGTGAAACACACTTTCGTTTGAAAGAGGTTGCCAAGCTTCCAAAATACTACGAGTGTCCTGAAAACTCAGCATATGTTTTTTTACCCAATCTTGAATATCCTTGGTGGTAATGAGCAGTACACCAATCCCACTTGGCTCAGCAAATTTCGTTCTTCTAGGTTGAAGCATTCGTGTGCAATAAGAGTTTGAATTTTCAGGTTTCACTCTGTTTTCTCCTATATTGATACATGAATTTGGAACTCTAAATCAAGCACGGTTTGTGCTAGCCCCTTGAAACTTGACACAATAAAGTAATTCTAAGTTCTATGTGCATGGTTTGTTTCCTCTTGAAGTATCCCTAGGAGGGAGTGGTGAAACACACTTTCGTTTGAAACGGGTTGCCAAGCTTCCAAAAAACTACGAGTGTCCTGAAATCTCAGCATATGTTTTTTCACCCAATCTTGAAGATACTTGGTGGTAATGAGCAGTACACCAATCCCACTTGGATCAGCAAATTTCGTTCTTCTAGGTTGAAGCAGTCGTTTCCAATAAGAGTTTGAATTTTCAGGTTTCACTCTGTTTTCTATATATTGATACATGAATTTGGAACTCTAAATCAAGCACGGATTGTGCTACCCCTTGAAACTTGACACAAAAAAGTAGTTCTACGTTGTATCTGTACGGTTTGTTTCCTCTTGAAGTTTCCCTAGGAGGGAGTGGTGAAACACACTTTCGTTTTTAAGAGGTTGCCAAGCTTCCAAAAAACTACGAGTGTCCTGAAATCTCAGCATATGTTTTTTCACCCAACCTTGAAGATACTTGGTGGTAATGAGCAGTGCACCAATCCCACTTGGCTCAGCAAATTTCGTTCTTCTAGGTTGAAGCATTCATTTTCAATAAAATTTTGAAATTTCGGGTTTCACGCTGTTTTCTCCTATATTTATACATGAATTTGGAACTCTAACTCAAACACGGTTTGTGCTAGCCCCTTGAAACTTGACACAATAAATTAGTTCTAAGTTCTATCTGTATGGTTTGTTTCCTCTTGAAGTTTCCCTAGGAGGGAGTGGTGAAACACACTTTCGTTTGGAAGAGGTTGCCAAGCTTCCGAAATACTACGAGTGTCCTGAAATCTCAGCATATGTTTTTTCACCCCATCTTGAAGATACAAGGTAGTAAGGAGCAGTACACCAATCCCACTTGGCTCAGCAAATTTCGTTCTTCTAGGTTGAAGCATTCGTTGGCAGTAAGAGTTTGAAATTTGAGGTTTCACTCTGTTTTCTCCTATATTGATAGATGAATTTGGAACTCCAAATCAAACACGGTTTGTTCTAGCCCCTTGAAACTTGACACAATAAAGTAGTTCTAAGTTCTATCTGTATGGTTTGTGTCCAATTGAAGTTTCCCTAGGAGGGAGTGGTGAAACACACTTTCGTTTGGAAGAGGTTGCCAAGCTTCCAAAATACTACGAGTGTCCTGAAATCTCAGCATATGTTTTTTCACCCAATCTTGAAGACACTTGGTGGTAATGAGCAGTACACCAAGCCCACTTGGCTCAGCAAATTTCGTTCTTCTAGGTTGAAGCATTCGTGTGCAATAAGAGTTTGAATTTTCAGGTTTCACTCTGTTTTCTCCTATATTGATACAAGAATGTGGAACTCTAAATCAAGAACGGTTTGTGCTAGCCCCTTGAAACTTGACACAATAAAGTAGTTCTAAGTTCTCTCAGTATGGTTTGTTTCCTCTTGAAGTTGCCTTAGGAGGGAGTGGTGAAACACACTTTCGTTTGAAAGAGGTTGCCAAGCTTCCAAAATACTACGAGTGTCCTGAAATCTCAGCATATGTTTTTTTTACCCAATCTTGAATATCCTTGGTGGTAATGAGCAGTACACCAATCCCACTTGGCTCAGCAAATTTCGTTCTTCTAGGTTGAAGCATTCGTGTGCAATAAGAGTTTGAATTTTCAGGTTTCACTCTGTTTTCTCCTATATTGATACATGAATTTGGAACTCTAAATCAAGCACGGTTTGTGCTAGCCCCTTGAAACTTGACACAATAAAGTAGTTCTAAGTTCTATGTGCATGGTTTGTTTCCTCTTGAAGTAGCCCTAGGAGGGAGTGGTGAAACACACTTTCGTTTGAAACGGGTTGCCAAGCTTCCAAAAAACTACGAGTGTCCTGAAATCTCAGCATATGTTTTTTCACCCATTCTTGAAGATACTTGGTGATAATGAGCAGTACACCAATCCCACTGGGTTCAGCAAATTTCGTTCTTCTAGGTTGAAGCACTCGTTGGCAGTAAGAGTTTGAATTTTCAGGTTTCACTCTGTTTTCTCCTATAATGATAGATGAATTTGGAACTCTAAATCAAGAACGGTTTGTGCTAGCCTTTTGAAACTTGACACAATAAAGTAGTTCTAAGTTCTATCTGTATGGTTTGTTTCCTCTTGAAGTTTCCCTAGGAGGGAGTGGTGAAACACACTTTCGTTTGGAAGAGGTTGCCAAGCTTCCAAAATGCTACGAGTGTCCTGAAATCTCAGCATATGTTTTTTCACCCAATCTTGAAGATACTTGGTGGTAATGAGCAGTACACCAATCCCGCTTGGCTCAGCAAATTTCGTTCTTCTAGGTTGAAGCATTCGTTTCCAATAAGAGTTTGAATTTTCAGGTTTCACTCTGTTTTCTCTCATATTGATACATGAATTTGGAACTCTAAATCAAGCACGGATTGTGCTAGCCCCTTGAAACTTGACACAATAAAGTAGTTCTAAGTTCTATGTGTATGGTTTGTTTCCTCTTGAAGTAGCCCTAGGAGGGAGTGGTGAAACACACTTTCGTTTGAAACGGGTTGCCAAGCTTCTAAAAAACTACGAGTGTCCTGAAATCTCAGTATATGTTTTTTCATCCAATCTTGAAGATACTTGGTGATAATGAGCAGTACACCAATCCCACTGGGTTCAGCAAATTTCGTTCTTCTAGGTTGAAACATTCGTTGGTAGTAAGAGGTTGAATTTTCAGGTTTCACTCTGTTTTCTCCTATATTGATAGGTGGATTTGGTACTCCAAATCAAACGCGGTTTATGCTAGCCCCTTGAAACTTGACACAATAAAGTAGTTCTAAGTTCTATGTATATGGTTTGTGTCCAATTGAAGTTTCCCTAGGAGGGAGTTGTGAAACAAACTTTCGTTTGGAAGAGGTTGCCAAGCTTCCAAAATACTACATGTGTCCTGAAATCTCAGCATACGTTTTTTCACCCAATCTTGAAAATACTTGGTGGTAATGAGCAGTACACCAATCCCACATGGCTCAGTAAATTTCATTCTTCTAGGTTGGAGCATTCGTTTGCAATAAGTGTTTGAATTTTCAGGTTTCACTCTGTTTTCTCTTATATTGATACATGAATTTGGAACTCTAAATCAAGCACGGTTTTTGCTAGCCCCTTGAAACTTGACACAGTAAAGTAGTTCTAAGTTCTATCTGTACGGTTTGTTTCCTCTTGAAGTAGCCCTAGGAGGGAGTTGTGAAACACACTTTCGTTTGGTAGAGGTTGCCAAGCTTCCAAAATACTACGAGTGTCCTGAAATCTCAGCATATGTTTTTTCACCCAATCTTGAAGATACTTGGTGATAATGAGCAGTACACCAATCCCACTGGGTTCAGCAAATTTCGTTCTTCTAGGTTGAAGCATTCGTTGGCAGTAAGAGTTTGAATTTTCAGGTTTCACTCTGTTTTCTCCTATATTGATAGATGAATTTGGAACTCCAAATCAAACACGGTTTGTGCTAGCCCCTTGAAACTTGACACAATAAAGTAGTTCTAAGTTCTATCTGTTCGGTTTTTTTTCTCTTTAAGTTGCCCTAGGAGGGAGTGGTGAAGCACACTTTCGTTTGAAAGGTGTTGCCAAGCTTCCAAGAAACTACGAGTGTCCTGAAATCTCAGCATATGTTTTTTCACCCAATCTTGAAGATACTTGGGGGTAATGAGCAGTACACCAATCCCACTTGGCTAAGCAAATTTCGTTCTTCTAGGTTGAAGCATTCGTTTTCAGTAAAATTTTGAAATTTCGGGTTTCACGCTGTTTTCTCCTATATTTATACATGAATTTGGAACTGTAACTCAAACACGGTTTGTGCTAGCCCCTTGAAACTTGAAACAATAAAGTAGTTCTAAGTTCTATCTGTATGGTTTGTTTCCTCTTGAAGTTTCCCTAGGAGGGAGTGGTGAAACACACTTTCGTTTGGAAGAGGTTGCCAAGCTTCCAAAATACTACGAGTGTCCTGAAATCTCAGCATATGTTTTTTCACCCAATCTTGAAGATACTTGGGGTTAATGAGAAGTACACCAATCCCACTTGACTCAGCAAATTTCGTTCTTCTAAGTTGAAGCATTCGTTGGCAGTAAGAGTTTGAAATTTGAGGTTTCACTCTGTTTTCTCCTATATTGATAGATGAATTTGGAACTCCAAATCAAACACGGTTTGTGCTAGCCCCTTGAAACTTGACACAATAAAGTAGTTCTAAGTTCTATCTGTATGGTTTGTGTCCAATTGAAGTTTCCCTAGGATGGAGTGGTGAAACACACTTTAGTTTGGAAGAGGTTGCCAAGCTTCCAAAATACTACGAGTGTCCTGAAATCTCAGCATAGGTTTTTTCACCCAATCTTGAAGATACTTGGTGGTAATGAGCAGTACACCAAGGCCACTTGGCTCAGCAAATTTCGTTCTTCTAGGTTGAAGCATTCGTTGGCAGTAAGAGTTTGAATTTTCAGGTTTCACTCTGTTTTCTCCTATATTGATAGATGGATTTGGAAGTCCAAATCAAACATGGTTTGTGCTAGCCCCTTGAAACTTGACACAATAAAGTAGTTCTAAGTTCTATCTGTACGGTTTGTTTCCTCTTGAAGTAGCCCTAGGAGGGAGTTGTGAAACACACTTTCGTTTGGAAGAGGTTGCCAAGCTTCCAAAATACTACGAGTGTCCTGAAATCTCAGCATATGTTTTTTCACCCAATCTTGAAGATACTTGGGGGTAATGAGCAGTACACCAATCCCACTTGGCTAAGCAAATTTCCTTCCTCTAGGTTGAAGCATTCGTTTTCAATAAAATTTTGAAATTTCGGGTTTCACGCTGTTTTCTCCTATATTTATACATGAATTTGGAACTCTAATTCAAACACGGTTTGTGCTAGCCCCTTGAAACTTGACACAATAAAGTAGTTCTAAGTTCGATCTGTATGGTTTGTTTCCTCTTGAAGTTTCCCTAGGAGGGAGTGGTGAAACACACTTTCGTTTGGAAGAGGTTGCCAAGCTTCCAAAATACTACGAGTGTCCTGAAATCTCAGCATATGTTTTTTTACCCAATCTTGAAGATACTTGGTGGTAATGAGCAGTACACCAATCCCACTTGGCTCAGCAAATTTCGGTCTTTAGGTTGAAGCATTTGTTTCCAATAAGAGTTTGAATTTTCAGGTTTCACTCTGTTTTCTCTTATATTGATACAAGAATTTGGAACTCTAAATCAAGCACGGGTTGTGCTAGCCCCTTGAAACTTGACACAATAAAGTAGTTCTAAGTTCTATGTGTATGGTTTGTTTCCTCTTGAAGTAGCCCTAGGAGGGAGTGGTGAAACACACTTTCGTTTGAAACGGGTTGCCAAGCTTCCAAAAAACTACGAGTGTCCTGAAATCTCAGCATATGTTTTTTCACCTAATCTTGAAGATACTTGGTGGTAATGAGCAGTACACCAATCCCATTGGGTCCAGCAAATTTCGTTCTTCTAGGTTGAAGCATTCGTTGGCAGTAAGAGTTTGAAATTTCAGGTTTCACTCTGTTTTCTCCTATATTGATAGATGAATTTGGAACTCCAAATCAAACACGGTTTGTGCTAGCCCCTTGAAACTTGACACAATAAAGTAGTTCTAAGTTCGATCTGTATGGTTTGTGTCCAATTGAAGGTTCCCTAGGAGGGAGTGGTGAAACACACTTTCGTTTGGAAGAGGTTGCCAAGCTTCCAAAATACTACGAGTGTCCTGAAATCTCAGCATATGTTTTTTCACCCAATCTTGAAGATACTTGGTGGTAATGAGCAGTACACCAACCCACTTGCCTCAGCAAATTTCGTTCTTCTAGGTGGAAGGATTCTTTTGCAAAAAGAGTTTGAATTTTCAGGTTTCACTGTATTTTCTCCTATATTGATACATGAATTTGGAACTCTAAATCAAGCACGGTTTGTGCTAGCCCCTTGAAACTTGTCACAATAAAGTAGTTCTAAATTATGTGTATGGTTTGTTTCCTCTTGAAGTAGCCCTAGGAGGGAGTGGTGAAACACACTTTTGTTTGAAACGGGTTGCCAAGCTTCCAAAAAACTCCGAGTGTCCTGAAATCTCAGCATATGTTTTTTCACCCAATCTTGAAGATACTTGGTGATAATGAGCAGTACACCAATCCCACTAGGTTCAGCAAATTTCGTTCTTCTAGGTTGAAGCATTCGTTGGCAGTAAGAGTTTGAATTTTCAGGTTTCACTCTGTTTTCTCCTATATTGATAGATGAATTTGGAACTCCAAATCAAACACGGTTTGTGCTAGCCCCTTGAAACTTGACACAATAAATACTTCTAAGTTCTATCTGTTCGGTTTGTTTCCTCTTGAAGTTGCCCTAGGAGGGAGTGGTGAAGCACACTTTCGTTTGAAAGGTGTTGCCAAGCTTCCAAGAATCTACGAGTGTCTGAAATCTCAGCATATGTTTTTTCACCCAATCTTGAAGATACTTGGTGGTAATGAGCAGTACACCAATCCCACTTGGCTAAGCAAATTTCGTTCTTCTAGGTTGAAGCATTCGTTTTCAATAAAATTTTGAAATTTCGGGTTTCACGCTGTTTTCTCCTATATTTATACATGAATTTGGAACTCTAACCCAAACACGGTTTGTGCTAGCCCCTTGAAACTTGAAACAATAAAGTAGTTCTAAGTTCTATCTGTATGGTTTGATTCCTCTTGAAGTTTCCCTAGGAGGGAGTGGTGAAACACACTTTCGTTTGGAAGAGGTTGCCAAGCTTCCAAAATACTACGAGTGTCCTGAAATCTCAGCATATGTTTTTTCACCCAATCTTGAAGATACTTGGTGGTAATGAGCAGTACACCAATCCCACTTGGCTCAGCAAATTTCGTTCTTCTAGGTTGAAGCATTCGTTTCCAATAAGAGTTTGAATTTCAGGTTTCACTCTGTTTTCTCTTATATTGATACATGAATTTGGAACTCTAAATCAAGCACGGATTGTGCTAGCCCCTTGAAACTTGACACAATAAAGTAGTTCTAAGTTCTGTGTGTATGGTTTGTGTCCAATTGAAGTTTCCCTAGGAGGGAGTTGTGAAACACAGTTTCGTTTGGAAGAGGTTGCCAAGCTTCCAAAATATTACATGTGTCCTGAAATCTCAGCATACGTTTTTTCACCCAATCTTGAAGATACTTGGTGGTAATGAGCAGTACACCAATCCCACTTGGCTCAGTGAATTTCATTCTTCTAGGTTGGAGCATTCGTTTGCAATAAGAGTTTGAATTTTCAGGTTTCACTCTGTTTTCTCCTATATTGATACATGAATTTGGAACTCTAAATCAAGCACGGTTTGTGCTAGCCCCTTCAAACTTGACACAATAAAGTAGTTCTAAGTTCTATCTGTACGGTTTGTTTCCTCTTGAAGTAGCCCTAGGAGGGAGTTGTGAAACACACTTTCGTTTGGAAGAGGTTGCCAAGCTTCCAAAATACTACGAGTGTCCTGAAATCTCAGCATATGTTTTTTCACCCAATCTTGAAGATACTTGGGGGTAATGAGCAGTACACGAATCCCACTTGGCTAAGCAAATTTCGTTCTTCTAGGTTGAAGCATTCGTTTTCAATAAAATTTTGAAATTTCGGGTTTCACACTGTTTTCTCCTATATTTATACATGAATTTGGAACTCTAACTCAAACACGGTTTGTGCTAGCCCCTTGAAACTTGAAACAATAAAGTAGTTCTAAGTTCTATGTGTATGGTTTGTTTCCTCTTGAAGTAGCCCTAGGAAGGAGTGGTGAAACACACTTTCGTTTGAAACGGGTTGCCAAGCTTCCAAAAAACTACGAGTGTCCTGAAATCTCAGCATATGTTTTTTCACCCAATCTTGAAGATACTTGGTGATAAGGAGCAGTACACCAATCCCACTGGGTTCAGCAAATTTCGTTCTTCTAGGTTGAAGCATTCGTTTGCAGTAAGAGTTTGAATTTTCAGGTTTCACTCTGTTTTCTCCTATATTGATAGATGAATTTGGAACTCCAAATCAAACACGGTTTGTGCTAGCCGCTTGAAACTTGACACAATAAAGTAGTTCTAAGTTCTATCTGTTCGGTTTGTTTCCTCTTGAAGTTGCCCTAGGTGGGAGTGGAGAAGCACACTTTCGTTTGAAAGGTGTTGCCAAGCTTCCAAGAAACTACGAGTTTACTGAAATCTCAGCATATGTTTTTTCACCCACCTTGAAGATACTTGGTGGTAATGAGCAGTACACCAATCCCACTTGGCTAAGCAAATTTCGTTCTTCTATTTTGAAGCATTCGTTTTCAATAAAATTTTGAAATATCGGGTTTCACGCTGTTTTCTCCTATATTTATACATGAATTTGAAACTCTAACTAAAACATGGTTTGTGCTAGCCCCTTGAAACTTGACACAATAAATCAGTTCTGAGTTCTATCTGTAGGGTTTGTTTCCTCTTGAAGTTTCCCCAGGAGGGAGTGGTGAAACACACTTTCGTTTGGAAGAGGTTGCCAAGCTTCCAAAATACTACGAGTGTCCTGAAATCTCAGCATATGTTTTTTCACCCAATCTTGAAGATACTTGGTAGTAAGGAGCAGTACAAAAATCCCACTTGGCTCAGCAAATTTCGTTCTTCTAGGTTGAAGAATTCGTTGGCAATAAGAGTTTGAAAATTGAGGTTTCACTCTGTTTTCTCCTATATTGATAGATGAATTTGGAACTCTAAATCAAGCACGGTTTGTGCTAGCCCCTTGAAACTTGACACAATAAAGTAGTTCTAAGTTCTATGTGTATGGTTTGTTTCCTCTTGAAGTAGCCCTAGGAGGGAGTGGTGAAACACACTTTCGTTTGAAACGGGTTGCCAAGCTTCCAAAAAACTACGAGTGTCCTGAAATCTCAGCATATGTTTTTTCACCCAATCTTGAAGATACTTGGTGATAATGAGCAGTACACCAATCCCACTGGGTTCAGCAAATTTCGTTCTTCTAGGTTGAAGCATTCGTTGGCAGTAAGAGTTTGAAATTTCAGGTTTCACTCTGTTGTCTCCTATATTGATAGATGAATTTGGAACTCCAAATCAAACACGGTTTCTGCTAGCCCCTTGAAACTTGACACAATAAAGTAGTTCTAAGTTCGATCTGTATGGTTTGTGTCCAATTGAAGTTTCCCTAGGAGGGAGTGGTGAAACACACTTTCGTTTGGAAGAGGTTGCCAAGCTTCCAAAATACTACGAGTGTCCTGAAATCTCAGCATATGTTTTTTCATCCAATATTGAAGATACTTGGTGGTAAAGAGCAGTACACCAATCCTACTTGGCTAAGCAAATTTCGTTCTTCTAGGTGGAAGGATTCGTTTGCAACAAGAGTTTGAATTTTCAGGTTTCACTCTGTTTTCTCTTATATTGATACATGAATTTGGAACTCTAAATCAAGGACGGTTTGTGCTAGCCCCTTGAAACTTGACACAGTAAAGTAGTTCTAAGTTCTATCTGTACGGTTTGTTTCCTCTTGAAGTAGCCCTAGGAGGGAGTTGTGAAACACACTTTCGTTTGGAAGAGGTTGCCAAGCTTCCAAAATACTACGAGTGTCCTGAAATCTCAGCATATTTTTTTTCACCCAATCTTGAAGATACTTGGTGGTAATGAGCAGTACACCAATCCCACTTGACTCAGCAAATTTCGTTCTTCTAGGTTGAAGCATTCGTTTGCAATAAGAGTTTGATTTTTCAGTTTTCACTCTGTTTTCTCCTATATTGATACATGAATTTGGAACTCTAAATCAAGAACGGTTTGTGCTAGCCCCTTGAAACTTGACACAATAAAGTAGTTCTACGTTGTATTTGTACGGTTTGTTTCCTCTTGAAGTTGCCCTAGGAGGGAGTGGTGAAGCACACTTTCATTTGAAAGTGGTTGCCAATCTTCCAAAAAACTACGAGTGTCCTGAAATCTCAGCATACGTTTTTTCACCTAACCTTGAAGATACTTGGTGGTAATGAGCAGTACACCAATCCCACTTGGCTCAGCAAATTTCGTTCTTCTAGATTGAAGCATTCGTTTTCAATAAAATTTTGAAATTTCGGGTTTCACGCTGTTTTCCCTATATTTATACATGAATTTGGAACTCTAACTCAAACACGGTTTGTGTTAGACCCTTGAAACTTGACACAATAAATTAGTTCTAAGTTCTATCTGTTCGGTTTGTTTCCTCTTGAAGTTGCCCTAGAAGGGAGTGGTGAAGCACACTTTCGTTTGAAAGGTGTTGCCAAGCTTCCAAGAAACTACGAGTGTCCTGAAATCTCAGCATATGTTTTTTCACCCAATCTTGAAGATACTTGGTGATAAGGAGCAGTACACCAATCCCACTGGGTTCAGCAAATTTCGTTCTTCTAGGTTGAAGCATTCGTTGGCAGTAAGAGTTTGAAATTTCAGGTTTCACTCTGTTTTCTCCTATATTGATAGATGAATTTGGAACTCCAAATCAAACACGGTTTGTGCTAGCCCCTTGAAACTTGACACAATAAAGTAGTTCTAAGTTCGATCTGTATGCTTTGTGTCCAATTGAAGTTTCCCTAGCAGGGAGTGGTGAAACACACTTTCGTTTGGAAGAGGTTGCCAAGCTTCCAAAATACTATGAGTGTCCTGAAATCTCAGCATATGCTTTTTCACCCAATCTTGAAGATACTTGGTGGTAATGAGCAGTACACCAACCCACTTGGCTCAGCAAATTTCGTTCTTCTAGGTGGAAGGATTCGTTTGCAACAAGAGTTTGAATTTTCAGGTTTCACTCTATTTTCTCCTATATTGATACATGAATTTGGAACGCTAAATCAAGCACGGTTTGTGCTAGCCCCTTGAAACTTGACACAATAAATTAGTTCTAAGTTATATGTGTATGGTTTGTTTCCTCTTGAAGTAGCCCTAGGAGGGAGTGGTGAAACACACTTTCGTTTGAAATGGGTTGCCAAGCTTCCACAAAACTACGAGTGTCCTGAAATCTCAGCATATGTTTTTTCACCCAATCTTGAAGATACTTGGTGATAATGAGCAGTACACCAATCCCACTGGGTTCAGCAAATTTCGTTCTTCTAGGTTGAAGCATTCGTTTGCAATAAGAGTTTGAATTTTCAGGTTTCACTCTGTTTTCTCCTATATTGATAGATGAATTTGGAACTCCAAATCAAACACGGTTTGTGCTAGCCGCTTGAAACTTGACACAATAAAGTAGTTCTAAGTTCTATCTGTTCGGTTTGTTTCCTCTTGAAGTTGCCCTAGGAGGGAGTGGTGAAGCACACTTTCGTTTGAAAGGTGTTGCCAAGCTTCCAAGATACTACGAGTGTCCTGAAATCTCACCATATGTTTTTTCACCCAATCTTGAACATACTTGGGGGTAATGAGCAGTACACCAATCCCACTTGGCTAAGCAAATTTCGTTCTTCTAGGTTGAAGCATTCGTTTTCAATAAAATTTTGAAATTTCGGGTTTCACGCTGTTTTCTCCTATATTTATACATGAATTTGGAACTCTAACTCAAACACGGTTTGTGCTAGCCCCTTGAAACTTGAAACAATAAAGTAGTTCTAAGTTCTATCTGTATGGTTTGTTTCCTCTTGAAGTTTCCCTAGGAGGGAGTGGTGAAACACACTTTCGTTTGGAAGAGGTTGCCAAGCTTCCAAAATACTACGAGTGTCCTGAAATCCCAGCATATGTTTTTTCACCCAATCTTGAAGATACTTGGTGGTAATGAGCAGTACACCAATCCCACTTGGCTCAGCAAATTTCGTTCTTCTAGGTTGAAGCATTCGTTTCCAATAAGAGTTTGAATTTTCAGGTTTCACTCTGTTTTCTCTTATATTGATACATGAATTTGGAACTCTAAATCAAGCACGGATTGTGCTAGCCCCTTGAAACTTGACACAATAAAGTAGTTCTAAGTTCTATGTGTATGGTTTGTTTCCTCTTGAAGTAGCCCTAGGAGGGAGTGGTGAAACACACTTTCGTTTGAAACGGGTTGCCAAGCTTCAAAAAACTACGAGTGTCCTGAAATCTCAGAATATGTTTTTTCACCCAATCTTGAAGATACTTGGTGATAATGAGCAGTACACCAATCCCACTGGGTTCAGCAAATTTCGTTCTTCTAGGTTGAAGCATTCGTTGGCAGTAAGAGGTTGAATTTTCAGGTTTCACTCTGTTTTCTCCTATATTGATAGATGGATTTGGAACTCCAAATCAAACGCGGTTTGTGCTAGAACCTTGAAACTTGACACAATAAAGTAGTTCTAAGTTCTATGTGTATGGTTTGTGTCCAATGGAAGTTTCCCTAGGAGGGAGTTGTGAAACACACTTTCGTTTGGAAGAGGTTGCCAAGCTTCCAAAATACTACATGTGTCCTGAAATCTCAGCATACATTTTTTCACCCAATCTTGAAGATACTTGGTGGTAATGAGCAGTACACCAACCCACTTGGCTCAGCAAATTTCGTTCTTCTAGGTTGAAGGATTCGTTTGCAACAAGAGTTTGAATTTTCAGGTTTCACTCTATTTTTTCCTATATTGATACATGAATTTGGAACTCTAAATCAAGCACGGTTTGTGCTAGCCCCTTGAAACTTGACACAATAAAGTAGTTCTAAGTTATATGCGTATGGTTTGTTTCCTCTTGAAGTAGCCCTAGGAGGGAGTGGTGAAACACACTTTCGTTTGAAACGGGTTGCCAAGCTTCCAAAAAACTACGAGTGTCCTGAAATCTCAGCATATGTTTTTTCACCCAATCTTGAAGATACTTGGTGATAATGAGCAGTACACCAATCCCACTGGGTTCAGCAAATTTTGTTCTTCTAGGATGAAGCATTCGTTGGCAGTAAGAGTTTGAATTTTCAGGTTTCACTCTGTTTTCTCCTTTATTGATAGATGAATTTGGAACTCCAAATCAAACACGGTTTGTGCTAGCCCCTTGAAACTTGACACAATAAAGTAGTTCTAAGTTCTATCTGTTCGGTTTGTTTCCTCTTGAAGTTGACCTCGGAGGGAGTGGTGAAGCACACTTTCGTTTGAAAGGTGTTGCCAAGCTTCCAAGAAACTACGAGTGTCCTGAAATCTCAGCATATGTTTTTTCACCCAATCTTGAAGATACTTGGTGATAAGGAGCAGTACACCAATCCCACTGGGTTCAGCAAATTTCGTTCTTCTAGGTTGAAGCATTCGTTGGCAGTAAGAGTTTGAAATTTCAGGTTTCACTCTGTTTTCTCCTATATTGATAGATGAATTTGGAACTCCAAATCAAACACGGTTTGTGCTAGCCCCTTGAAACTTGACACAATAAAGTAGTTCTAAGTTCGATCTGTATGGTTTGTGTCCAATTGAAGTTTCCCTAGCAGGGAGTGGTGAAACACACTTTCGTTTGGAAGAGGTTGCCAAGCTTCCAAAATACTATGAGTGTCCTGAAATCTCAGCATATGCTTTTTCACCCAATCTTGAAGATACTTGGTGGTAATGAGCAGTACACCAACCCACTTGGCTCAGCAAATTTCGTTCTTCTAGGTGGAAGGATTCGTTTGCAACAAGAGTTTGAATTTTCAGGTTTCACTCTATTTTCTCCTATATTGATACATGAATTTGGAACGCTAAATCAAGCACGGTTTGTGCTAGCCCCTTGAAACTTGACACAATAAATTAGTTCTAAGTTATATGTGTATGGTTTGTTTCCTCTTGAAGTAGCCCTAGGAGGGAGTGGTGAAACACACTTTCGTTTGAAACGGGTTGCCAAGCTTCCACAAAACTACGAGTGTCCTGAAATCTCAGCATATGTTTTTTCACCCAATCTTGAAGATACTTGGTGATAATGAGCAGTACACCAATCCCACTGGGTTCAGCAAATTTCGTTCTTCTAGGTTGAAGCATTCGTTGGCAGTAAGAGTTTGAATTTTCAGGTTTCACTCTGTTTTCTCCTATATTGATAGATGAATTTGGAACTCCAAATCAAACACGGTTTGTGCTAGCCGCTTGAAACTTGACACAATAAAGTAGTTCTAAGTTCTATCTGTTCGGTTTGTTTCCTCTTGAAGTTGCCCTAGGAGGGAGTGGTGAAGCACACTTTCGTTTGAAAGGTGTTGCCAAGCTTCCAAGATACTACGAGTGTCCTGAAATCTCACCATATGTTTTTTCACCCAATCTTGAACATACTTGGGGGTAATGAGCAGTACACCAATCCCACTTGGCTAAGCAAATTTCGTTCTTCTAGGTTGAAGCATTCGTTTTCAATAAAATTTTGAAATTTCGGGTTTCACGCTGTTTTATCCTATATTTATACATGAATTTGGAACTCTAACTCAAACACGGTTTGTGCTAGCCCCTTGAAACTTGAAACAATAAAGTAGTTCTAAGTTCTATCTGTATGGTTTGTTTCCTCTTGAAGTTTCCCTAGGAGGGAGTGGTGAAACACACTTTCGTTTGGAAGAGGTTGCCAAGCTTCCAAAATACTACGAGTGTCCTGAAATCCCAGCATATGTTTTTTCACCCAATCTTGAAGATACTTGGTGGTAATGAGCAGTACACCAATCCCACTTGGCTCAGCAAATTTCGTTCTTCTAGGTTGAAGCATTCGTTTCCAATAAGAGTTTGAATTTTCAGGTTTCACTCTGTTTTCTCTTATATTGATACATGAATTTGGAACTCTAAATCAAGCACGGATTGTGCTAGCCCCTTGAAACTTGACACAATAAAGTAGTTCTAAGTTCTATGTGTATGGTTTGTTTCCTCTTGAAGTAGCCCTAGGAGGGAGTGGTGAAACACACTTTCGTTTGAAACGGGTTGCCAAGCTTCTAAAAAACTACGAGTGTCCTGAAATCTCAGAATATGTTTTTTCACCCAATCTTGAAGATACTTGGTGATAATGAGCAGTACACCAATCCCACTGGGTTCAGCAAATTTCGTTCTTCTAGGTTGAAAGCATTCGTTGGCAGTAAGAGGTTGAATTTTCAGGTTTCACTCTGTTTTCTCCTATATTGATAGATGGATTTGGAACTCCAAATCAAACGCGGTTTGTGCTAGAACCTTGAAACTTGACACAATAAAGTAGTTCTAAGTTCTATGTGTATGGTTTGTGTCCATGGAAGTTTCCCTAGGAGGGAGTTGTGAAACACACTTTCGTTTGGAAGAGGTTGCCAGCTTCCAAAATACTACATGTGTCCTGAAATCTCAGCATACATTTTTTCACCGAATCTTGAAGATACTTGGTGGTAATGAGCAGTACACCAACCCACTTGGCTCAGCAAATTTCGTTCTTCTAGGTTGAAGGATTCGTTTGCAACAAGAGTTTGAAATTTTCAGGTTTCACTCTATTTTTTCCTATATTGATACATGAATTTGGAACTCTAAATCAAGCACGGTTTGTGCTAGCCCCTTGAAACTTGACACAATAAAGTAGTTCTAAGTTATATGCGTATGGTTTGTTTCCTCTTGAAGTAGCCCTAGGAGGGAGTGGTGAAACACACTTTCTTTTGAAACGGATTGCCAAGCTTCCAAAAAACTACGAGTGTCCTGAAATCTCAGCATATGTTTTTTCACCCAATCTTGAAGATACTTGGTGATAATGAGCAGTACACCAATCCCACTGGGTTCAGCAAATTTTGTTCTTCTAGGAAGAAGCATTCGTTGGCAGTAAGAGTTTGAATTTTCAGGTTTCACTCTGTTTTCTCCTTTATTGATAGATGAATTTGAACTCCAAATCAAACACGGTTTGTGCTAGCCCCTTGAAACTTGACACAATAAAGTAGTTCTAAGTTCTATCTGTTCGGTTTGTTTCCTCTTGAAGTTGACCTAGGAGGGAGTGGTGAAGCACACTTTCGTTTGAAAGGTGTTGCCAAGCTTCCAAGAAACTACGAGTGTCCTGAAATCTCAGCATATGTTTTTTCACCCAATCTTGAAGATACTTGGTGGTAATGAGGAGTACACCAATCCCACTTGGCTAAGCAAATTTCGTTCTTCTAGGTTGAAGCATTCGTTGCAGTAAGAGGTTGAATTTTCTGGTTTCACTTCTGTTTTCTCCTATATTGATAGATGGATTTGGAACTCCCAAATCAAACGCGGTTTGTGCTAGCCCCTTGAAACTTGACACAATAAAGTAGTTCTAAGTTCTATGTGTATGGTTTGTGTCCAATTGAAGTTCTCCCAGGAGGGAGTTGTGAAACACACTTTCGTTTGGAAGAGGTTGCCAAGCTTCCAAAATACTACGAGTGTCCTGAAATCTCAGCATATGTTTTTTCACCCAATCTTGAAGATACTTGGTGGTAATGAGCAGTACAACAAGCCCACTTGGCTCAGCAAATTTCGTTCTTCTAGGTTGAAGCATTCGTTTGCAATAAGAGTTTGAATTTTCAGGTTTCACTCTGTTTTCTCCTATATTTATACATGAATTTGGAACTTTAAATAAAGAACGGTTGGAGCTAGCCCCTTGAAACTTGACACAATAAAGTAGTTCTAAGTTCTATCTGTATGGTTTGTTTCCTCTTGAAGTTGCCTCAGGAGGGAGTGGTGAAACACACCTTCGTTTGAAACGGGTTGCCAAGCTTCCAAAAAACTACGAGTGTCCTGAAATCTCAGCATATGTTTTTTCACCCATTCTTGAAGATACTTGGTGATAATGAGCAGTTCACCAATCCCACTGGGTTCAGCAAATTTCGCTCTTCTAGGTTGAAGCATTCGTTGGCAGTAAGAGTTTGAATTTTCAGGTTTCACTCTGTTTTCTCCTATATTGATAGATGGATTTGGAACTCCAAATCAAACACGGTTTGTGCTAGCCATTTGAAACTTGACACAATAAAGTAGTTCTAAGTTCTATCTGTACGGTTTGTTTCCTCTTGAAGTAGAAGTAGGAGGGAGTTAAGAAACACACTTTCGTTTGGAAGAGGTTGCCAAGCTTCCAAAATACAACGAGTGTCCTGAAATCTCAGCATATGTTTTTTCACCCAATCTTGAAGATAATTGGAGTAATGAGCAGTACACCAATCCCACTTGGCTAAGCAAATTTCGTTCTTCTAGGTTGAAGCATTCGTTTTCAATTAAATTTTGAAATTTCGGGTTTCACGCTGTTTTCTCCTATATATATACATGAATTTGGAACTCTAACTCAAACACGGTTTGTGCTAGGGCCTTGAAACTTGACACAGTAAATTAGTTCTAAGTTCTATCTGTATGGTTTGTTTCCTCCTGAAGTTTCCCTAGGAGGGAGTGGTGAAACAAACTTTCGTTTGGAAGAGGTTGCCAAGCTTCCAAAATACTACGAGTGTCCTGAAATCTCAGCATATGTTTTTTCACCCAATCATGGAGATACTTGGTGGTAATGAGCAGTACACCAATCCCACTTGGCTCAGCAAATTTCGTTCTTCTAGGTTGAAGCATTCGTTTCCAATAAGAGTTTGAATTTTCAGGTTTCACTCTGTTTTCTCTTATATTGATACATGAATTTGGAACTCTAAATCAAGCACGGTTTGTGCTAGCCCCTTGAAACTTGACATAATAAAGTAGTTCTAAGTTCTATGTGTATGGTTTGTTTCCTCTTGAAGTAGCCCTAGGAGGGAGTGGTGAAACACACTTTCGTTTGAAACGGGTTGCCAAGCTTCCAAAAAACTACGAGTGTCCTGAAATCTCAGCATATCTTTTTTCACCCAATCTTGAAGATACTTGGTGATAAGGAGCAGTACACCAATCCCACTGGGTTCAGCAAATTTCGTTCTTCTAGGTTGAAGCATTCGTTGGCAGTAAGAGTTTGAAATTTCAGGTTTCACTCTGTTTTCTCCTATATTGATAGATGAATTTGGAACTCCAAATCAAACACGGTTTGTGCTAGCCCCTTGAAACTTGAAACAATAAAGTAGTTCTAAGTTCTATGTGTATGGTTTGTGTCCAATTGAAGTTTCTCTAGGAGGGAGTTGTGAAACACACTTTCGTTTGGAAGAGGTTGCCAAGCTTCCCAAATACTACATGTGTCCTGAAATCTCAGCATACGTTTTTTCACCCAATCTTGAAGATACTTGGTGGTAATGAGCAGTACACCAATCGCACTTGGCTCAGTAAATTTCATTCTTCTAGGTTGGAGCATTCGTTTGCAATAAGAGTTTGAATTTTCAGGTTTCACTCTGTTTTCTCCTATATTGATACATGAATTTGGAACTCTAAATCAAGCACGGTTTGTGCTAGCCCCTTGAAACTTGAAACAATAAAGTAGTTCTAAGTTCTATCTGTACGGTTTGTTTCCTCTTAAAGTAGCCCTAGGAGGGAGTTGTGAAACACACTTTCGTTTGGAAGAGGTTGCCAAGCTTCCAAAATACTACGAGTGTCCTGAAATCTCAGCATATGTTTTTTCACCCAATCTTGAAGATACTTGGGGGTAATGAGCAGTGCACCAATCCCACTTGGCTAAGCAAATTTTGTTCTTCTAGGTTGAAGCATTCGTTTTCAATAAAATTTTGAAATTTCGGGTTTCACGCTGTTTTCTCCTATATTTATACATGAATTTGGAACTCTAACTCAATCACGGTTTGTGCTAGCCCCTTGAAACTTGAAACAATAAAGTAGTTCTAAGTTCTATCTGTATGGTTTGTTTCCTCTTGAAGTTTCCCTATGAGGGATTGGTGAAACACACTTTCGTTTGGAAGAGGTTGCCAAGCTTCCAAAATACTACGAGTGTCCTGAAATCTCAGCATATGTTTTTTCACCCAATCTTGAAGATACTTGGTGGTAATGAGCAGTACACCAATCCCACTTGGCTCAGCAAATTTCGTTCCTCTAGGTTGAAGCATTCATTTCCAATAAGAGTTTGAATTTTCAGGTTTCACTCTGTTTTCTCTTATATTGATACATGAATTTGGAACTCTAAATCAAGCACGGATTGTGCTAGCCCCTTGAAACTTGACACAATAAAGTAGTTCTAAGTTCTATGTGTATGGTTTGTTTCCTGTTGAAGTAGCCCTAGGAGGGAGTGTTGAAACACACTTTCGTTTGAAACGGGTTGCCAAGCTTCCAAAAAACTACGAGTGTCCTGAAATCTCAGTATATGTTTTTTCACCCATTTTTGAAGATACTTGGTGGTAATGAGCAGTACACCAATCCCACTTGGCTCAGTAAATTTCATTCTTCTAGGTTGGAGCATTCGTTTGCAATAAGAGTTTGAATTTTCAGGTTTCACTCTGTTTTCTCCTATATTGATACATGAATTTGGAACTCTAAATCAAGCAGGGTTTGTGCTAGCCCTTGAAACTTGACACAGTAAAGTAGTTCTAAGTTCTATCTGTACGGTTTGTTTCCTCTTGAAGTAGCCCTAGGAGGGAGTTGTGAAACACACTTTCGTTTGGAAGAGGTTGCCAAGCTTCCAAAATACTACGAGTGTCTGAAAATCTCAGCATATGTTTTTTCACCCAATCTTGAAGATACTTGGGGGTAATGAGCAGTACACCAATCCCACTTGGCTAAGCAAATTTCGTTCTTCTAGGTTGAAGCATTCGTTTTCAATAAAATTTTGAAATTTCGGGTTTCACGCTGTTTTCTCCTATATTTATACATGAATTTGGAACTCTAACTCAAACACGGTTTGTGCTAGCCCCTTGAAACTTGACACAATAAATTAGTTCTAAGTTCTATCTGTATGTTTTGTTTCCTCTTGAAGTTTACCTAGGGGGGAGTGGTGAAACACACTTTCCTTTGGAAGAGGTTGCCAAGCTTCCAAAATACTACGAGTGTCCTGAAATCTCAGCATATGTTTTTTCACCCAATCTTGAAGATACTTGGTGGTAATGAGCAGTACACCAACCCACTTGGCTCAGCAAATTTCGTTCTTCTAGGTGGAAGGATTCGTTTGCAACAAGAGTTGAATTTTCAGGTTTCACTCTATTTTCTCCTATATTGATACATGATTTGGAACTCTAAATCAAGCACGGTTTGTGCTAGCCCCTTGAAACTTGACACAATAAAGTAGTTGTAAGTTATATGTGTATGGTTTGTTTCCTCTTGAAGTAGCCCTAGGAGGGAGTGGTGAAACACACTTTCGTTTGAAACGGGTTGCCAAGCTTCCAAAAACTACGAGTGTCCTGAAATCTCAGCATATGTTTTTTCACCCAATCTTGAAGATACTTGGTGATAATGAGCAGTACACCAATCCCACTGGGTTCAGCAAATTTCGTTCTTCTAGGTTGAAGCATTCGTTTGCAACAAGAGTTTGAATTTTCAGGTTTTACTCTATTTTCTCCTATATTGATACATGAATTTGGAACTCTAAATCAAGCACGGTTTGTGCTAGCCCCTTGAAACTTGACACAATAAAGTAGTTCTAAGTTATATGTGTATGGTTTGTTTCCTCTTGAAGTAGCCCTAGGAGGGAGTGGTGAAACACACTTTCGTCTGAAACGGGTTGCCAAGCTTCCAAAATCTACGAGTGTCCTGAAATCTCAGCATATGTTTTTTCACCCATTCTTGAAGATACTTGGTGATAATGAGCAGTACACCAATCCCACTGGGTTTAGCAAATTTCGTTCTTCTAGGTTGAAGCATTCGTTGGCAGTAAGAGTTTGAATTTTCAGGTTTCACTCTGTTTTCTCCTATATTCATAGATGAATTTGGAACTCCAAATGAAACACGGTTTGTGCTAGCCCCTTGAAAATTGACACAATAAAGTAGTTCTAAGTTCGATCTGTTCGGTTTGTTTCCTCTTGAAGTTGCCCTAGGAGGGAGTGGTGAAGCACACTTTCGTTTGAAAGGTGTTGCCAAGCTTCCAAGAAACTACGAGTGTCCTGAAATCTCATCATATGTTTTTTCACCCAACCTTGAAGATACTTAGTGGTAATGAGCAGTACACCAATCCCACTTGGCTCAGCAAATTTCGTTCTTCTAGGTTGAAGCATTCGTTTCCAATAAGAGTTTGAATTTTCAGGTTTCACTCTGTTTTCTCTTATATTGGTACATGAATTTGGAACTCTAAAATAAAGCACGGATTGTGCTAGCCCCTTGAAACTTGACACAATAAAGTAGTTCTAAGTTCTATGTGTATGGTTTGTGTCCAATTGAAGTTTCCCTAGGAGGGAGTTGTGAAACACACTTTCGTTTGGAAGAGGTTGCCAAGCTTCCAAAATACTACATGTGTCCTGAAATCTCAGCATACGTTTTTTAACCCAATATTGAAGATACTTGGTGGTAATGAGCAGCACACCAATCCCACTTGGCTAAGTAAATTTCATTCTTCTAGGTTGGAGCATTCTTTTGCAATAAGAGTTTGAATTTTTCAGGTTTCACTCTGTTTTCTCCTATATTGATACATGAATTTGGAACTCTAAATCAAGCACGGTTTGTTGTAGCCCCTTGAAACTTGACACAATAAAGTAGTTCTAAGTTCTATCTGTACGGTTTGTTTTTTCTTGAAGTAGCCCTAGGAGGGAGTTGGGAAACACACTTTCGTTTGGAAGAGGTTGCCAAGCTTCCAAAATACTACGAGTGTCCTGAAATTTCAGCATATGTTTTTTCACCCAATCTTGAAGATACTTGGGGGTAATGAGCAGTACACGAATCCCACTTGGCTAAGCAAATTTCGTTCTTCTAGGTTGAAGCCTTCGTTTTCAAAAAAATTTTGAAATTTCGGGTTTCACGCTGTTTTCTCCTATATTTATACTTGAATTTGGAACTCTAACTCAAACACGGTTTGTGCTAGCCCCTTGAAACTTGAAACAATAAAGTAGTTCTAAGTTCTATCTGTATGGTTTGTGTCCTCTTGAAGTTTCCCTAGGATGGAGTGGTGAAACACACTTTCGTTTGGAAGAGGTTGCCAAGCTTCCAAAATACTACGAGTGTCCTGAAATCTCAGCATATGTTTTTTCACCCAATCTTGAAGATACTTGGTGGCAATGAGCAGTACACCAATCCCACTTGGCTCACCAAATTTCGTTCTTCTAGGTTGAAGCATTCGTTTCCAATAAGAGTTTGAATTTTCAGGTTTCACTCTGTTTTCTCTTATATTGATACATGAATTTGGAACTCTAAATCAAGCACGGTTTGTGCTAGCCCCTTGAAACTTGACACAATAAAGTAGTTCTACGTTCTATGTGTATGGTTTGTTTCCTCTTGAAGTAGCCCTAGGAGGGAGTGGTGAAAAACACTTTCGTTTGAAACGGGTTGCCAAGCTTCCAAAAACTACGAGTGTCCTGAAATCTCAGCATATGTTTTTTCACCCAATCTTGAAGATACTTGGTGATAATGAGCAGTACACCAATCCCACTGGGTTCAGCAAATTTCGTTCTTCTAGGTTGAAGCATTCGTTGGCAGTAAGAGTTTGAATTTTCAGGTTTCACTCTGTTTTCTCCTATATTGATAGATGAATTTGGAACTCCAAATCAAACACGGTTTGTGCTAGCCCCTTGAAATTTGACACAATAAAGTAGTTCCAAGTTCTATCTGTTCGGTTTGTTTCCTCTTGAAGTTGCCCTAGGAGGGAGTGGTGAAGCACACTTTCGTTGAAAGGTGTTGCCAAGCTTCCAAGAAACCACGAGTGTCCTGAAATCTCAGCATATGTTTTTTCACCCAATCTTGAAGATACTTGGTGGTAATGAGCAATACACCAATCCCACTTGGCTAAGCAAATTTCGTTCTTCTAGGTTGAAGCATTCGTTTTCAATAAAATTTTGAAATTTCGGGTTTCACGCTGTTTTCTCCTATATTTATACATGAATTTGGAACTCTAACTCAAACACGGTTTGTGCTAGCCCCTTGAAAATTGAAACAATTAAGTAGTTCTAAGTTCTATCTGGATGGTTTGTTTCCTCTTGAAGTTGCCCTAGGAGGGAGTGGTGAAGCACACTTTCGTTTGGAAAAGGTTGCCAAGCTTCCAAAATCCTACGAGTGTCCTGAAATCTCAGCATATGTTTTTTCACCCAATCTTGAAGATACTTGGTGGTAATGAGCAGAACACCAATCCCACTTGGCTCAGCAAATTTCGTTCTTGTAGGTGGAAGGATTCGTTTCCAATAAGAGTTTGAATTTTCAGGTTTCACTCTGTTTTCTCTTATATTGATACATGAATTTGGAACTCTAAATCAAGCACGGTTTGTGCTATCCCCTTGAAACTTGACACAATAAAGTAGTTCTAAGTTCTCTGTGTATGGTTTGTTTCCCCTTGAAGTAGCCCTAGGAGGGAGTGGTGAAACACACTTTCGTTTGAAACGGGTTGCCAAGCTTCCAAAAAACTACGAGTGTCCTGAAATCTCAGCATATCTTTTTTCACCCAATCTTGAAGATACTTGGTGATAAGGAGCAGTACACCAATCCCAGTGGGTTCAGCAAATTTCGTTCTTCTAGGTTGAAGCATTCGTTGGTAGTAAGAGTTTGAAATTTCAGGTTTCACTCTGTTTTCTCCTATATTGATAGATGAATTTGGAACTCCAAATCAAACACGGTTTGTGCTAGCCCCTTGAAACTTGACACAATAAAGTAGTTCTAAGTTCGATCTGTATGGTTTCTGTCCAATTGAAGTTGTCCTAGGAGGGAGTGGTGAAACACACTTTCGTTTGGAAGAGGTTGCCAAGCTTCCAAAATACTACGAGTGTCCTGAAATCTCAGCATATGTTTTTTCACCCAATCTTGAAGATACTTGGTGGTAATGAGCAGTACACCAACCCACTTGGCTCAGCAAATTTCGTTCTTCTAGGTGGAAGGATTCGTTTGCAACAAGAGTTTGAATTTTCAGGTTTCACTCTATTTTCTCCTATATTGATACATGAATTTGGAACTCTAAATCAAGCACGGTTTGTGCTAGCCCCTTGAAACTTGACACAATAAAGTAGTTCTATGTTCTATGTGTATGGTTTGTTTCCTCTTGAAGTAGCCCTAGGAGGGAGTGGTGAAACACACTTTCGTTTGAAACGGGTTGCCAAGCTTCCAAAATCTACGAGTGTCCTGAAATCTCAGCATATGTTTTTTCACCCAATCTTGAAGATACTTGGTGATAATGAGCAGTACACCAATCCCACTGGGTTCAGCAAATTTCGTTCTTCTAGGTTGAAGCATTCGTTGGCAGTAAGAGTTTGAATTTTCAGGTTTCACTCTGTTTTCTCCTATATTGATAGATGAATTTGGAACTCCAAATGAAACACGGTTTGTGCTAGCCCCTTGAAACTTGACACAATAAAGTAGTTCTAAGTTCGATCTGTTCGGTTTGTTTCCTCTTGAAGTTGCCCTAGGAGGGAGTGGTGAAGCACACTTTCGTTTGAAAGGTGTTGCCAAGCTTCCAAGAAACTACGAGTGTCCTGAAATATCAGCATATGTTTTTTCACCCAACCTTGAAGATACTTAGTGGTAATGAGCAGTACACCAATCCCACTTGGCTCAGCAAATTTCGTTCTTCTAGGTTGAAGCATTCGTTGGCAGTAAGAGGTGAATTTTCAGGTTTCACTCGGTTTTCTCCTATATTGATAGATGGATTTGGAACTCCAAATCAAACGCGGTTTGTGCTAGCCCCTTGAAACTTGACACAATAAAGTAGTTCTAAGTTCTATGTGTATGGTTTGTGTCCAATTGAAGTTTCCCTAGGAGGGAGTTGTGAAACACACTTTCGTTTGAAACGGGTTGCCAAGCTTCCAAAAAACTACGAGTGTCCTGAAATCTCAGCATATGTTTTTTCACCCAATCTTGAAGATACTTCGTGGTAATGAGCAGTACACCAACCCACTTGGCTCAGCAAATTTCGTTCTTCTAGGTTGAAGGATTCGTTTGCAACAAGAGTTTGAATTTTCAGGTTTCACTCTATTTTCTCCTATATTGATACATGAATTTGGAACTCTAAATCAAGCACGGTTTGTGCTAGCCCCTTGAAACTTGACACAATAAAGTAGTTCTAAGTTATATGTGTATGGTTTGTTTCCTCTTGAAGTAGCCCTAGGAGGGAGTGGTGAAAACACACTTTCGTTTGAAACGGGTTGCCAAGCTTCCAAAAAACTACGAGTGTCCTGAAATCTCAGCATATGTTTTTTCACCCAATCTTGAAGATACTTGGTGATAATGAGCAGTACACCAATCCCACTGGGTTCAGCAAATTTCGTTCTTCTAGGTTGAAGCATTCGTTGGCAGTAAGAGTTTGAATTTTCAGGTTTTACTCTGTTTTCTCCTATATTGATAGATGAATTTGGAACTCCAAATCAAACACGGTTTGTGCTAGCCCCTTGAAACTTGACACAATAAAGTAGTTCTAAGTTCTATCTGTTCGGTTTGTTTCCTCTTGAAGTTGCCCTAGGAGGGAGTGGTGAAGCACACTTTCATTTGAAAGGTGTTGCCAAGCTTCCGAGAAACTACGAGTGTCCTGAAATGTTAGCATATGTTTTTTCACCCAATCTTGAAGATACTTGGTGGTAATGAGCAGTACACCAATCCCACTTGGCTAAGCAAATTTCGTTCTTCTAGGTTGAAGCATTCGTTTTCAATAAAATTTTGAAATTTCGGGTTTCACGTTGTTTTCTCCTATATTTATACATTAATTTGGAACTCTAACTCAAACACGGTTTGTGCTAGCCCCTTGAAACTTGAAACAATAAAGTAGTTCTAAGTTCTATCTGTATGGTTTGTTTCCTCTTGAAGTTTCCCTAGGAGGGAGTGGTGAAACACTGTTTCGTTTGGAAGAGGTTGCCAAGCTTCCAAAATACTACGAGTGTCCTGAACTCTCAGCATATGTTTTTTCACCCAATCTTGAAGATACTTGGTGGTAATGAGCAGTACACAATCCCACTTGGCTCAGCAAATTTCGTTCTTCTAGGTTGAAGCAGTCGTTTCCAATAAGAGTTTGAATTTTCAGGTTTCACTCTGTTTTCTCTTATATTGATACATGAATTTGGAACTCTAAATCAAGCACGGATTGTGCTATCCCCCTGAAACTTGACACAATAAAGTAGTTCTAAGTTCTATGTGTATGGTTTTTTTCCTCTTGAAGTAGCCCTATGAGGGAGTGGTGAAACACACTTTCGTTTGAAACGGGTTGCCAAGCTTCTAAAATACTACGAGTGTCCTGAAAACTCAGTATATGTTTTTTCACCCAATCTTGAAGATACTTGGTGGTAATGAGCAGTACACCAATCCCACTGGGTTCAGCAAATTTCGTTCTTCTAGGTTGAAGCATTGGTTGGCAGTAAGAGGTTGAATTTTCAGGTTTCACTCTGTTTTCTCCTATATTGATAGATGGATTTGGAACTCCAAATCAAACGCGGTTTGTGCTAGCCCCTTGAAACTTGACACAATAAAGTAGTTCTAAGTTCTATGTGTATGGTTTGTGTCCAATTGAAGTTTCCCTAGGAGGGAGTTGTGAAACACACTTTCGTTTGGAAGAGGTTGCCAAGCTTCCAAAATACTACATGTGTCCTGAAATTTCAGCATACGTTTTTTCACCCAATCTTGAAGATACTTGGTGGTAATGAGCAGTACACCAATCCCACTTGGCTCAGCAAATTTCGTTCTTCTAGGTTGAAGCATTCGTTTCCAATAAGAGTTTGAATTTTCAGGTTTCACTCTGTTTTCTCTTATATTGATACATGAATTTGGAACTCTAAATCAAGCACGGTTTGTGCTAGCCCCTTGAAACTTGACACTATAAAGTAGTTCTAAGTTCTCTGTGTACGGTTTGTTTCCTCTTGAAGTAGCCCTAGGAGGGAGTGGTGAAACACACTTTCGTTTGAAACGGGTTGCCAAGCTTCCAAAAAACTACGAGTGTCCTGAAATCTCAGCATATGTTTTTTCACCCAATCTTGAAGATACTTAGTGATAAGGAGCAGTACACCATTCCCACTGGGTTCAGCAAATTTCGTTCTTCTAGGTTGAAGCATTCGTTGACAGTAAGAGTTTGAAATTTCAGGTTTCACTCTGTTTTCTCCTATATTGATAGATGAATTTGGAACTCCAAATCAAACACGGTTTGTGCTAGCCCCTTGAAACTTGACACATTAAAGTAGTTCTAAGTTCGATCTGTTCGGTTTGTTTCCTCTTGAAGTTGCCCTAGGAGGGAGTGGTGAAGCACACTTTCGATTGAAAGGTGTTGCCAAGCTTCCAAGAAACTACGAGTGTCCTGAAATCTCAGCATATGTTTTTTCACCCAATCTTGAAGATACTTGGTGGTAATGAGCAGTACACCAATCCCACTTGGCTAAGCAAATTTCGTTCTTCTAGGTTGAAGCATTCGTTTTCAATAAGATTTTGAAATTTCGGGTTTCACGCTGTTTTCTCCTATATTTATACATGAATTTGGAACTCTAACTCAAACACGGTTTGTGCTAGCCCCTTGAAACTTGAAACAATAAAGTAGTTCTAAGTTCTATCTGTATATTTTGTTTCCTCTTGAAGTTTCCCTAGGAGGGAGTGGTGAAACACACTTTCGTTTGAAACGGGTTGCCAAGCTTCTAAAAAACTACGAGTGTCCTGAAATCTCAGTATATGTTTTTTCACCCAATCTTGAAGATACTTGGTGATAATGAGCAGTACACCAATCCCACTGGGTTCAGCAAATTTCGTTCTTCTAGGTTGAAGCATTCGTTGGCAGTAAGAGGTTGAATTTTCAGGTTTCACTCTGTTTTCTCCTATATTGATAGATGGATTTGGAACTCCAAATCAAACGCGGTTTGTGCTAGCCCCTTGAAACTTGACACAATAAAGTAGTTCTAAGTTCTATGTGTATGGTTTGTGTCCAATTGAAGTTTCCCTAGGAGGGAGTTGTGAAACACACTTTCATTTGGAAGAGGTTGCCAAGCTTCTAAAATACTACATGTGTCCTGAAATCTCAGCATACGTTTTTTCACCCAATCTTGAAGATACTTGGTGGTAATGAGCAGTACACCAATCCCACTTGGCTCAGTAAATTTAATTCTTCTAGGTTGGAGCATTCGTTTGCAATAAGAGTTTGAATTTTCAGGTTTCACTCTGTTTTCTCCTATATTGATACATGAATTTGGAACTCTAAATCAAGCACGGTTTGTGCTAGCCCCTTGAAACTTGACACAGTAAAGTAGTTCTAAGTTCTATCTGTACGGTTTGTTTCCTCTTGAAGTAGCCCTAGGAGGGAGTTGTGAAACACACTTTCGTTTGGAAGAGGTTGCCAAGCTTCCAAAATACTACGGGTGTCCTGAAATCTCAGCATATGTTTTTTCACCCAATCTTGAAGATACTTGGGGGTTTTGAGCAGTACACCAATCCCACTTGGCTAAGCAAATTTCGTTCTTCTCGGTTGAAGCATTCGTTTTCAATAAAATTTTGAAATATCGGGTTTCACGCTGTTTTCTCCTATATTTATACATGAATTTGGAACTCTAACTCAAACACGGTTTCTGCTAGCCCCTTGAAACTTGACACAATAAAGTAGTTCTCAGTTATATGTGTATGGTTTTTTCCTCTTGAAGTAGCCCTAGGAGGGAGTGGTGAAACACTCTTTCGTTTGAAACGGGTTGCCAAGCTTCCAAAAAACTACGAGTGTCCTGAAATCTCAGCATATGTTTTTTCACCCAATCTTGAAGATACTTGGTGATAATGAGCAGTACACCAATCCCACTGGGTTCAGCAAATTTCGTTTTTCTAGGTTGAAGCATTCATTGGCAGTAAGAGTTTGAATTTTCAGGTTTCACTCTGTTTTCTCCTATATTGATAGATGAATTTGGAACTCCAAATCAAACACGGTTTGTGCTAGCCCCTTGAAACTTGACACAATAAAGTAGTTCTAAGTTCTATCTGTTCGGTTTGTTTCCTCTTGAAGTTGCCCTAGGAGGGAGTGGTGAAACACACTTTCGTTTGAAACGGGTTGCCAAGCTTCCAAAATACTACGAGTGTCCTGAAATCTCAGCATATGTTTTTTCACCCAATCTTGAAGATACTTGGTGGCAATGAGCAGTACACCAATCCCACTTGGCTCAGCAAATTTCGTTCTTCTAGGTTGAAGCATTCGTTTCCAATAAGAGTTTGAATTTTCAGATTTCACTCTGTTTTCTCTTATATTGATACATGAATTTGGAACTCTAAATCAAGCACGGTTTGTGCTAGCCCCTTGAAACTTGACACAATAAAGTAGTTCTAAGTTCTATGTGTATGGTTTGTTTCCTCTTGAAGTAGCCCTAGGAGGGAGTGGTGAAACACACTTTCGTTTGAAACGGGTTGCCAAGCTTCCAAAAAACTACGAGTGTCCTGAAATCTCAGCATACGTTTTTTCACCCAATCTTGAAGATACTTGGTGATAAGGAGCAGTACACCAATCCCACTGGGTTCAGCAAATTTCGTTCTTCTAGGTTGAAGCATTCGTTGGCAGTGAGAGTTTGAAATTTCAGGTTTCTCTCTATTTTCTCCTATATTGATAGATGAATTTGGAACTCCAAATCAAACACGGTTTGTGCTAGCCCCTTGAAACTTGACACAATAAAGTAGTTCTAAGTTTGATCTGTATGGTTTGTGTCCAATTGAAGTTTCCCTAGGAGGGAGTGGTGAAACACACTTTCGTTTGGAAGAGGTTTCCAAGCTTCCAAAATACTACGAGTGTCCTGAAATCTCAGCATATGTTTTTTCACCCAATCTTGAAGATACTTGGTGGTAATGAGCAGTACACCAATCCCACTGGGTTCAGCAAATTTCGTTCTTCTAGGTTGAAGCATTCGTTGGCAGTAAGAGGTTGAATCTTCAGGTTTCACTCTGTTTTCTCCTATATTGATAGATGGATTTGGCACTCCAAATCAAACGCGGTTTGTGCTAGCCCCTTGAAAGTTGACACAATAAAGTAGTTCTAAGTTCTATCTGTACGGTTTGTTTCCTCTTGAAGTAGCCCTAGGAGGGACTTGTGAAACACACTTTCGTTTGGAAGAGTTTGCCAAGCTTCCAAAATACTACGAGTGTCCTGAAATCTCAGCATATGTTTTTTCACCCAATCTTGAAGATACTTGGGGGTAATGAGCAGTACACCAATCCCACTTGGCTAAGCAAATTTCGTTCTTCGAGGTTGAAGCATTCGTTGGCAGTAAGAGTTTGAATTTTCAGGTTTCACTCTGTTTTCTCCTATATTGATAGATGAATTTGGAACTCCAATCACACACGGTTTGTGCTAGCCCCTTGAAACCTGACACAATAAAGTAGTTCTAAGTTCTTTCTGTTCGGTTTGTTTCCTCCTGAAGTTGCCCTAGGAGGGAGTTGTGAAGCACACTTTCGTTTGAAAGGTGTTGCCAAGCTTCCAAGAAACTACGAGTGTCCTGAAATCTCAGCATATGTTTTTTCACCCAATCTTGAAGATACTTGGTGGTAATGAGCAGTACACCAATCCCAATTGGCTAAGCAAATTTCGTTCCTCTAGGTTGAAGAATTCGTTTTCAATAAAATTTTGAAATTTCGGGTTTCACGCTGTTTTCTCCTATATTTATACATGAATTTGGAACTCTAACTCAAACACGGTTTGTGCTAGCCCCTTGAAACTTGAAACAATAAAGTAGTTCTAAGTTCTATCTGTATGGTTTGTTTCCTCTTGAAGTTTCCCTAGGATGGAGTGGTGAAACACACTTTCGTTTGGAAGAGGTTGCCAAGCTTCCAAAATACTACAAGTGTCCTGAAATCTCAGCATATGTTTTTTCACCCAATCTTGAAGATACTTGGTGGTAATGAGCAGTTCACCAATCCCACTTGGCTCAGCAAATTTCGTTCTTCTAGGTTGAAGCATTCGTTTCCAATAAGAGTTTGAATTTTCAGGTTTCTCTCTGTTTTCTCTTATATTGATACATGAATTTGGAACTCTAAATCAAGCACGGATTGTGCTAGCCCCTTGAAACTTGACACAATAAAGTAGTTCTAAGTTCTCTGTGTATGGTTTGTTTCCTCTTGAAGTAGCCCTAGGAGGGAGTGGTGAAACACACTTTCGTTTGAAACGGGTTGCCAAGCTTCTAAAAAAATACGAGTGTCCTGAAATCTCAGTATATGTTTTTTCACCCAATCTTGAAGATACTTGGTGATAATGAGCAGTATACCAATCCCACTGGGTTCAGCAAATTTCGTTCTTCTAGGTTGAAGCATTCGTTGGCAGTAAGAGGTTGAATCTTCAGGTTTCACTCTGTTTTCTCCTATATTGATAGATGGATTTGGAACTCCAAATCAAACGCGGTTTGTGCTAGCCCCTTGAAACTTGACACAATAAAGCAGTTCTAAGTTCTATGTGTATGGTTTGTGTCCAATTGACGTTTCCCTAGGAGGGAGTTGTGAGACACACTTTCGTTTGGAAGAGGTTGCCAAGTTTCCAAAATACTACGAGTGTCCTGAAATCTCAGCATATGTTTTTTCACCCAATCTTGAAGATACTTGGTGGTAATGAGCAGTACACCAAGCCCACTTGGCTCAGCAATTTTCGTTCTTTTAGGTTGAAGCATTCGTTTGCAATAAGAGTTTGAGTTTTCAGGTTTCACTCTTATTTCTCCTATATTGATACATGAATTTGGAAGTCTAAATCAGGCACGGTTTGTGCTAGCCCTTTGAAACTGGACACAATAAAGTAGTTCTAAGTTCTATCTGTACGGTTTGTTTCCTCTTGAAGTAGCCCTAGGAGGGAGTTGTGAAACACACTTTCGTTTGGAAGAGGTTGCCAAGCTTCCAAAATACTACGAGTGTCCTGAAATCTCAGCATATGTTTTTTCACCCAATCTTGAAGATACTTGGTGGTAATGAGCAGTACACCAATCCCAATTGGCTAAGCAAATTTCGTTCCTCTAGGTTGAAGCATTCGTTTTCAATAAAATTTTGAAATTTCGGGTTTCACGCTGTTTTCTCCTATATTTATACATGAATTTGGAACTCTAACTCAAACACGGTTTGTGCTAGCCCCTTGAAACTTGAAACAATAAAGTAGTTCTAAGTTCTATCTGTATGGTTTGTTTCCTCTTGAAGTTTCCCTAGGAGGGAGTGGTGAAACACACTTTCATTTGGAAGAAGTTGCCCAGCTTCCAAAATACTACGAGTGTCCTGAAATCTCAGCATATGTTTTTTCACCCAATCTTGAAGATACTTGGTGGTAATGAGCAGTACACCAATCCCACTTGGCTCAGCAAATTTCGTTCTTCCAGGTTGAAGCATTCGTTTCCAATAAGAGTTTGAATTTTCAGGTTTCACTCTGTTTTCTCTTATATTGATACATGAATTTGGAACTCTAAATCAGGCACGGATTGTGCTAGCCCCTTGAAACTTGACACAATAAAGTAGTTCTAAGTTCTCAGTGTATGGTTTGTTTCCTCTTGAAGTAGCCCTAGGAGGGAGTGGTGAAACACACTTTCGTTTGAAACGAGTTGCCAAGCTTCTAAAAAACTACGAGTGTCCTGAAATCTCAGTATATGTTTTTTCACCCAATCTTGAAGATACTTGGTGATAATGAGAAGTACACCAATCCCACTGGGTTCAGCAAATTTCGTTCTTCTAGGTTGAAGCATTCGTTGGCAGTAAGAGGTTGAATCTTCAGGTTTCACTCTGTTTTCTCCTATATTGATAGATGGATTTGGAACTCCAAATCAAACGCGGTTTGTGCTAGCCCCTTGAAACTTGACACAATAAAGTAGTTCTAAGTTCTATGTGTATGGTTTGTGTCCAATTGAAGTTTCCCTAGAAGGGAGTTGTGAAACACACTTTCGTTTGGAAGAGGTTGCCAAGCTTGCAAAATACTACGAGTGTCCTGAAATCTCAGCATATGTTTTTTCACCCAATCTTGAATATACTTGGTGTAAGGAGCAGTACACCAAGCCCACTTGGCTCAGCAATTTTCGTTCTTCTAGGTTGAAGCATTCGTTTGCAATAAGAGTTTGAATTTTCAGGTTTCACTCTGTTTTCTCCTATATTGATTCATGAATTTGGAAGTCTAAATCAAGCACGGTTTGTGCTAGCCCCTTGAAACTTGACACAATAAAGTAGTTCCACGTTCTATGTGTATTTTTTGTGTCCAATTGAAGTTTCCCTAGGAGGGAGTTGTGAAACACACTTTCGTTTGGAAGAGGTTGCCAAGCTTCCAAAATACTACGAGTGTCCTGAAATCTCAGCATATGTTTTTTCACCCAATCTTGAAGATACTTGGGGGTAATGAGCAGTACACCAATCCCACTTGGCTAAGCAAATTTCGTTCTTCTAGGTTGAAGCATTCGTTTTCAATAAAATTTTGAAATTTCGGGTTTCACGCTGTTTTCTCCTATATTTATACATGAATTTGGAACTCTAACTCAAACACGGTTTGTGCTAGCCCCTTGAAACTTGAAACAATAAAGTAGTTCTAAGTTCTATCTGTATGGTTTGTTTCCTCTTGAAGTTTCCCTAGGAGGGAGTGGTGAAACACACTTTCGTTTGGAATAGGTTGCCAAGCTTCCAAAATACTACGAGTGTCCTGAAATCTCAGCATATGTTTTTTCACCCAATCTTGAAGATACTTGGTGGTAATGAGCAGTTCACCAATCCCACTTGGCTCAGCAAATTTCGTTCTTCTAGGTTGAAGCATTCGTTTCCAATAAGAGTTTGAATTTTCAGGTTTCACTCTGTTTTCTCTTATATTGATACATGAATTTGGAACTCTAAATCAAGCACGGATTGTGCTAGCCCCTTGAAACTTGACACAATAAAGTAGTTCTAAGTTCTCTGTGTATGGTTTGTTTCCTCTTGAAGTAGCCCTAGGAGGGAGTGGTGAAACACACTTTCGTTTGAAACGGGTTGCCAAGCTTCTAAAAAACTACGAGTGTCCTGAAATCTCAGTATATGTTTTCTCACCCAATCTTGAAGATACTTGGTGATAATGAGCAGTACACCAATCCCACTGGGTTCAGCAAATTTCGTTCTTCTAGGTTGAAGCATTCGTTGGCAGTAAGAGGTTGAATCTTCAGGTTTCACTCTGTTTTCTCCTATATTGATAGATGGATTTGGAACTCCAAATCAAACGCGGTTTGTGCTAGCCCCTTGAAACTTGACACAATAAAGTAGTTCTAAGTTCTATGTGTATGGTTTGTGTCCAATTGAAGATTCCCTAGGAGGGAGTTGTGAAACACACTTTCGTTTGGAAGAGGTTGCCAAGCTTCCAAAATACTACGAGTGTCCTGAAATCTCAGCATATGTTTTTTCACCCAATCTTGAAGATACTTGGTGGTAATGAGCAGTACACCAAGCCCACTTGGCTCAGCAATTTTCGTTCTTTTAGGTTGACGCATTCGTTTGCAATAAGAGTTTGAATTTTCAGGTTTCACTCTGTTTTCTCCTATATTGATACATGAATTTGGAACTCTAAATCAAGCACGGTTTGTGCTAGCCCCTTGAAACTTGACACAATAAAGTAGTTCTAAGTTCTATCTGTACGGTTTGTTTCCTCTTGAAGTAGCCCTAGGAGGGAGTTGTGAAACACACTTTCGTTTGGAAGAGGTTGCCAAGCTTCCAAAATACTACGAGTGTCCTGAAATCTCAGCATATGTTTTTTCACCCAAACTTGAAGATACTTGGTGGTAATGAGCAGTACACCAAGCCCACTTGGCTCAGCAATTTTCGTTCTTTTAGGTTGAAGCATTCGTTTGCAATAAGAGTTTGAATTTTCAGGTTTCACTCTGTTTTCTCCTATATTGATACATGAATTTGGAAGTCTAAATCAAGCACGGTTTGTGCTAGCCCCTTGAAACTTGACACAATAAAGTAGTTCTAAGTTCTATCTGTACGGTTTATTTCCTCTTGAAGTAGCCCTAGGAGGGAGTTGTGAAACACACTTTCGTTTGGAAGAGGTTGCCAAGCTTCCAAAATACTACGAGTGTCCTGAAATCTCAGCATATGTTTTTTCACCCAATCTTGAAGATACTTGGGGGTAATGAGCAGTACACCAATCCCACTTGGCTAAGCAAATTTCGTTATTCTAGGTTGAAGCATTCGTTGGCAGTAAGAGTTTGAATTTTCAGGTTTCACTCTGTTTTCTCTTATATTGATAGATGAATTTGGAACTCCAATCACACACGGTTTGTGCTACCCCTTGAAACTTGACACAATAAAGTAGTTCTAAGTTCTTTCTGTTCGGTTTGTTTCCTCTTGAAGTTGCCCTAGGAGGGAGTTGTGAAGCACACTTTCGTTTGAAAGGTGTTGCCAAGCTTCCAAGAAACTACGAGTGTCCTGAAATCTCAGCATATGTTTTTTCACCCAATCTTGAAGATACTTGGGGGTAATGAGCAGTACACCAATCCCACTTGGCTAAGCAAATTTCGTTCTTCTAGGTTGAAGCATTCGTTTTCAATAAAATTTTGAAATTTCTGGTTTCACGCTGTTTTCTCCTATATTTACACATGAATTTGGAACTCTAACTCAAACACGGTTTGTGCTAGCCCCTTGAAACTTGACACAATAAATTAGTTCTAAGTTCTATCTGTATGGTTTGTTTCCTCTTGAAGTTTCCCTAGGAGGGAGTGGTGAAACACACTTTCGTTTGGAAGAGGTTGCCAAGCTTAAAAAATACTACGAGTGTCCTGAAATCTCAGCATATGTTTTTTCACCCAATGTTGAAGATACTTGGTGGTAATGAGCAGTACACCAATCCCACTAGGCTCAGCAAATTTCGTTTTTCTAGGTTGAAGCATTCGTTTCCAATAAGAGTTTGAATTTTCAGGTTTCACTCTGTTTTCTCTTATATTGATACATGAATTTGGAACTCTAAATCATGCACGGTTTGTGCTAGCCCCTTGAAACTTGACACAATAAAGCAGTTCTAAGTTCTATGTGTATGGTTTGTTTCCTCTTGAAGTAGCCCTAGGAGGGAGTGGTGAAACACACTTTCGTTTGAAACGGGTTGCCAAGCTTCCAAAAAACTACGAGTGTCCTGAAATCTCAGCATATGTTTTTTCAACCAATCTTGAAGATACTTGGTGATAAGGAGCAGTACACCAATCCCACTGGGTTCAGCAAATTTCGTTCTTCTAGGTTGAAGCATTCGTTGGCAGTAAGAGTTTGAAATTTCAGGTTTCACTCTGTTTTCTCCTATATTGATAGATGAATTTGGAACTCCAAATCAAACACGGTTTGTGCTAGCCCCTTGAAACTTGACACAATAAAGTAGTTCTAAGTTCGATCTGTATGGTTTGTGTCCAATTGAAGTTTCCCTAGGAGGGAGTGGTGAAACACACTTTCGTTTGGAAGAGGTTGCCAAGCTTCCAAAATACTACAAGTGTCCTGAAATCTCAGCATATGTTTTTTCACCCAATCTTGAAGATACTTGGTGGTAATGAGCAGTACACCAACCCACTTGGCTCATCAAATTTCGTTCTTCCAGGTTGAAGGATTCGTTTGCAACAAGAGTTTGAATTTTCAGGTTTCACTCTATTTTCTCTTATATTGATACATGAATTTGGAACTCTAAATCAAGCACGGTTTGTGCTAGCCCCTTGAAACTTGAAACAATAAAGTAGTTCTAAGTTCTATGTGTATGGTTTGTTTCCTCTTGAAGTTTCCCTAGGAGGGAGTGGTGAAACACACTTTCGTTTGGAAGAAGTTGCCCTGCTTCCAAAATACTACGAGTGTCCTGAAATCTCAGCATATGTTTTTTCACCCAATCTTGAAGATACTTGGTGGTAATGAGCAGTACACCAATCCCACTTGGCTCAGCAAATTTCGTTCTTCTAGGTTGAAGCATTCGTTTCCAATAAGAGTTTGAATTTTCAGGTTTCACTCTGTTTTCTCTTATATTGATACATGAATTTGGAACTCTAAATCAAGCACGGATTGTGCTAGCCCCTTGAAACTTGACACAATAAAGTAGTTCTATGTTCTCTGTGTATGGTTTGTTTCCTCTTGATGTAGCCCTAGGAGGGAGTGGTGAAACACACTTTCGTTTGAAACGGGTTGCCAAGCTTCTAAAAAACTACGAGTGTCCTGAAATCTCAGTATATGTTTTTTCACGCAATCTTGAAGATACTTGGTGATAATGAGCAGTACCCCAATCCCACTGGGTTCAGCAAATTTCGTTCTTCTAGGTTGAAGCATTCGTTGGCAGTAAGAGGTTGAATCTTCAGGTTTCACTCTGTTTTCTCCTATATTGATAGATGGATTTGGAACTCCAAATCAAACGCGGTTTGTGCTAGCCCCTTGAAACTTGACACAATAAAGTAGTTCTAAGTTCTAAGTGTATGGTTTGTGTCCAATTGAAGTTTCCCTAGGAGGGAGTTGTGAAACACACTTTCGTTTGGAAGAGGTTGCCAAGCTTCCAAAATACTACATGTGTCCTGAAATCTCAGCATACGTTTTTTCACCCAATCTTGAAGATACTTGGTGGTAATGATCAGTACACCAATCCCACTTGGCTCAGTAAATTTCATTCTTCTAGGTTGGAGCATTCCTTTGCAATAAGAGTTTGAATTTTCAGGTTTCACTCTGTTTTCTCCTATATTGATACATGAATTTGTAACTCTAAATCAAGCACGGTTTGTGCTAGCCCCTTGAAACTTGACACAATAAAGTAGTTCTAAGTTATATGTGTATGGTTTGTTTAATCTTGAAGTAGCCCTAGGAGGGAGTGGTGAAACACACTTTGGTTTGAAACGGGTTGCCAAGCTTCCAAAAAACTACGAGTGTCCTGAAATCTCAGCATATGTTTTTTCACCCAATCTTGAAGATACTTGGTGATAAGGAGCAGTACACCAATCCCACTGGGTTCAGCAAATTTCGTTCTTCTAGGTTGAAGCATTCGTTGGCAGTAAGAGTTTGAATTTTCAGGTTTCACTCTGTTTTCTCCTATATTGATAGATGAATTTGGAACTCCAAATCAAACACGGTTTGTGCTAGAACCTTGAAACTTGACACAATAAAGTAGTTCTAAGTTCTATCTGTTCGGTTTGTTTCCTCTTGAAGTTGCCCTAGGAGGGAGTGGTGAAGCACACTTTCGTTTGAAAGGTGTTGCCAAGCTTCCAAGAAACTACGAGTGTCCTGAAATCTCAGCATATGTTTTTTCACCCAATCTTGAAGATACTTGGTGGTAATGAGCAGTACACGAATCCCACTTGGCTAAGCAAATTTCGTTCTTCTAGGTTGAAGCATTCGTTTTCAATAAAATTTTGAAATTTCGGGTTTCACGCTGTTTTCTCTTATATTGATACATGAATTTGGAACTCTAAATCAAGCACGGATTGTGCTAGCCCCTTGAAACTTGACACAATAAAGTAGTTCTAAGTTCTATGTGTATGGTTTGTTTCCTCTTGAAGTAGTTTTAGGAGGGAGTGGTGAAACACACTTTCGTTTGAAACGGGTTGCCAGGCTTCCAAAAAACTACGAGTGTCCTGAAATCTCAGCATATATTTTTTCACCCAATCTTGAAGATACTTGGTGTAAGGAGCAGTACACCAAGCCCACTTGGCTCAGCAATTTTCGTTCTTCTAGGTTGAAGCATTCGTTTGCAATAAGAGTTTGAATTTTCAGGTTTCAATCTGTTTTCTCCTATATTGATACATGAATTTGGAAGTCTAAATCAAGCACGGTTTGTGCTAGCCCCTTGAAACTTGACACAATAAAGTAGTTCTAAGTTCTATCTGTACGGTTTGTTTCCTCTTGAAGTTTCCCTAGGAGGGAGTGGTGAAACACACTTTCGTTTGGAAGAGGTTGCCAAGCTTCCAAAATACTACAAGTGTCCTGAAATCTCAGTATATGTTTTTTCACCCAATCTTGAAGATACTTGGTGATAATGAGCAGTACACCAATCCCACTGGGTTCAGCAAATTTCGTTCTTCTAGGTTGAAGCATTCGTTGGCAGTAAGAGGTTGAATCTTCAGGTTTCACTCTGTTATCTCCTATATTGATAGATGGATTTGGAACTCCAAATCAAACGCGGTTTGTGCTAGCCCCTTGAAACTTGACACAATAAAGTAGTTCTAAGTTCTATGTGTATGGTTTGTGTCCAATTGAAGTTTCCCTAGGAGGGAGTTGTGAAACACACTTTCGTTTGGAAGAGGTTGCCAAGCTTCCAAAATACTACGAGTGTCCTGAAATCTCAGCATATGTTTTTTCACCCAATCTTGAAGATACTTGGTGGTAATGAGCAGTACACCAAGCCCACTTGGCTCAGCAATTTTCGTTCTTTTAGGTTGAAGCATTCGTTTGCAGTAAGAGTTTGAATTTTCAGGTTTCACTCTGTTTTCTCCTATATTGATACATGAATTTGGAACTCTAAATCAAGCACGGTTTGTGCTAGCCCCTTGAAACTTGACACAATAAAGTAGTTCTAAGTTCTCTCTGTACGGTTTGTTTCCTCTTGAAGTAGCCCTAGGAGGGAGTTGTGAAACACACTTTCGTTTGGAAGAGGTTGCCAAGCTTCCAAAATACTACGTGTGTCCTGAAATCTCAGCATATGTTTTTTCACCCAATCTTGAAGATACTTGGGGGTAATGAGCAGTACACCAATCCCACTGGGTTCAGCAAATTTCGTTCTTCTAGGTTGAAGCATTCGTTGGCAGTAAGAGGTTGAATCTTCAGGTTTCACTCTGTTTTCTCCTATATTGATAGATGGATTTGGAACTCCAAATCAAACGCGGTTTGTGCTAGCCCCTTGAAACTTGACACAATAAAGTAGTTCTAAGTTCTATGTGTATGGTTTGTGTCCAATTGAAGTTTCCCTAGGAGGGAGTTGTGAAACACACTTTCGTTTGGAAGAGGTTGCCAAGCTTCCAAAATACTACGAGTGTCCTGAAATCTCAGCATATGTTTTTTCACCCAATCTTGAAGATGCTTGGTGTAAGGAGCAGTACACCAAGCCCACTTGGCTCAGCAATTTTCGTTCTTCTAGGTTGAAGCATTCGTTTGCAATAAGAGTTTGAATTTTCAGGTTTCAGTCTGTTTTCTCCTATATTGATACATGAATTTGGAAGTCTAAATCAAGCACGGTTTGTGCTAGCCCCTTGAAACTTGACACAATAAAGTAGTTCTAAGTTCGATCTGTACGGTTTGTTTCCTCTTGAAGTAGCCCTAGGAGGGAGTTGTGAAACACACTTTCGTTTGGAAGAGGTTGCCAAGCTTCCAAAATACTACGAGTGTCCTGAAATCTCAGCATATGTTTTTTCACCCAATCTTGAAGATACTTGGGGGTAATGAGCAGTACACCAATCCCACTTGGCTAAGCAAATTTCGTTCTTCTAGGTTGAAGCATTCGTTTTCAATAAAATTTTGAAATTTCGGGTTTCACGCTGTTTTCTCCTATATTTATACATGAATTTGGAACTCTAACTCAAACACGGTTTGTGCTAGCCCCTTGAAACTTGAAACAATAAAGTAGTTCTAAGTTCGATCTGTATGGTTTGTTTCCTCTTGAAGTTTCCCTAGGAGGGAGTGGTGAAACACACTTTCGTTTGGAAGAGGTTGCCAAGCTTCCAAAATACTACAAGTGTCCTGAAATCTCAGCATATGTTTTTTCACCCAATCTTGAAGATACTTGGTGGTAATGAGCAGTTCACCAATCCCACTTGGCTCAGCAAATTTCGTTCTTCTAGGTTGAAGCATTCGTTTCCAATAAGAGTTTGAATTTTCAGGTTTCACTCTGTTTTCTCTTATATTGATACATGAATTTGGAACTCTAAATCAAGCACGGATTGTGCTAGCCCCTTGAAACTTGACACAATAAAGTAGTTCTAAGTTCTCTGTTTATGGTTTGTTTCCTCTTGAAGTAGCCCTAGGAGAGAGTGGTGAAACACACTTTCGTTTGAAACGGGTTGCCAAGCTTCTTAAAAACTACGAGTGTCCTGAAATCTCAGTATATGTTTTTTCACCCAATCTTGAAGATACTTGGTGATAATGAGCAGTACACCAATCCCACTGGGTTCAGCAAATTTCGTTCTTCTAGGTTGATGCATTCGTTGGCAGTAAGAGGTTGAATCTTCAGGTTTCACTCTGTTTTTTCCTATATTGAGAGACGGATTTGGAACTCCAAATCAAACGCGGTTTGTGCTAGCCCCTTGAAAATTGACACAATAAAGTAGTTCTAAGTTCTATGTGTATGGTTTGTGTCCAATTGAAGTTTCCCTAGGAGGGAGTTGTGAAACACACTTTCGTTTGGAAGAAGTGCCAAGCTTCCAAAACCCTACGAGTGTCCTGAAATCTCAGCATATGTTTTTTCACCCAATCTTGAAGATACTTGGTGGTAATGAGCAGTACACCAATCCCACTTGGCACAGCAATTTTCGTTCTTTTAGGTTGAAGCATTCGTTTGCAATAAGAGTTTGAATTTTCAGGTTTCACTCTGTTTTCTCCTATATTGATACATGAATTTGGAACTCTAAATCAAGCACGGTTTGTGCTAGCCCCTTGAAAATTGACACAATAAACTAGTTCTAAGTTCTATCTGTACGGTTTGTTTCCTCTTGAAGTAGCCCTAGGAGGGAGTTGTGAAACACACTTTCGTTTGGAAGAGGTTGCCAAGCTTCCAAAATACTACGAGAGTCCTGAAATCTCAGCATATGTTTTTTCACCCAATCTTGAAGATACTTGGGGGTAATGAGCAGTACACCAATCCCACTTGGCTAACCAAATTTCGTTCTTCTAGGTTGAAGCATTCGTTTTCAATAAAATTTTGAAATTTCGGGTTTCACGCTGTTTTCTCCTATATTTACACATGAATTTGGAACTCTAATTCAAACACGGTCTGTGCTAGCCCCTTGAAACTTGACACAATAAATTAGTTCTAAGTTCTATATGTATGGTTTGTTTCCTCTTGAAGTTTTCCTAGGAGGGAGTGGTGAAACACACTTTCGTTTGGAAGAGGTTGCCAAGCTTCCAAAATACTACGAGTGTCCTGAAATCTCAGCATATGTTTTTTCACCCAATCTTGAAGATACTTGGTGGTAATGAGCAGTACCCCAATCCCACTGGGCTCAGCAAATTTCGTTTTTCTAGGTTGAAGCATTCGTTTGCAATAAGAGTTTGATTTTTCAGGTTTCACTCTGTTTTCTCTTATATTGATACATGAATTTGGAATTCTAAATCAAGCACGGTTTGTGCTAGCCCCTTGAAACTTGACACAATAAAGCAGTTCTAAGTTCTATGTGTATGGTTTGTTTCCTCTTGAAGTTGCCCTAGGAGGGAGTGGTGAAGCACACTTTCGTTTGAAAGGTGTTGCCAAGCTTCCAAGAAACTACGAGTGTCCTGAAATCTCAGCATATGTTTTTTCACCCAATCTTGAAGATACTTGGTGGTAATGAGCAGTACACCAATCCCAATTGGCTAAGCAAATTTCGTTCCTCTAGGTTGAAGCATTCGTTGGTAGTAAGAGTTTCAATTTTCAGGTTTCACTCTGTTTTCTCCTATATTGATAGATGAATTTGGAACTCCAATCAAACACGGTTTGTGCTAGCCCCTTGAAACTTGACACAATAAAGTAGTTCTAAGTTCTATCTGTTCGGTTTGTTTCCTCTTGAAGTTGCCCTAGGAGGGAGTGGTGAAGCACACTTTCGTTTGAAAGAAGTTGCCCAGCTTCCAAAATACTACGAGTGTCCTGAAATCTCAGCATATGTTTTTTCACCCAATCTTGAAGATACTTGGTGGTAATGAGCAGTACACCAATCCCAATTGGCTAAGCAAATTTCGTTCCTCTAGGTTGAAGCATTCGTTTTCAATAAAATTTTGAAATTTCGGGTTTCACGCTGTTTTCTCCTATATTTATACGTGAATTTGGAACTCTAACTCAAACACGGTTTGTGCTAGCCCCTTGAAACTTGAAACAATAAAGTTGTTCTAAGTTCTGTCTGTATGGTTTGTTTCCTCTTGAAGTTTCCCTAGGAGGGAGTGGTGAAACACACTTTCGTTTGGAAGAAGTTGCCCAGCTTCCAAAATACTACGAGTGTCCTGAAATCTCAGCATATGTTTTTTCACCCAATCTTGAAGATACTTGGTGGTAATGAGCAGTACACCAATCCCACTTGGCTCAGCAAATTTCGTTCTTCTAGGTTGAAGCATTCGTTTCCAATAAGAGTTTGAATTTTCAGGTTTCACTCTGTTTTCTCTTATATTGATACGTGAATTTGGAACTCTAAATCAAGCACGGATTGTGCTAGCCCCTTGAAACTTGACACAATAAAGTAGTTCTAAGTTCTATCTGTACGGTTTGTTTCCTCTTGAAGTAGCCCTTGGAGGGAGTGGTGAAACACACTTTCGTTTGAAACGGGTTGCCAAGCTTCTAAAAAACTACGAGTGTCCTGAAATCTCAGTATATGTTTTTTCACCCAATCTTGAAGATACTTGGTGATAATGAGCAGTACACCAATCCCACTGGGTTCAGCAAATTTCGTTCTTCTAGGTTGAAGCATTCGTTGCCAGTAAGTGGTTGAATCTTCAGGTTTCACTCTGTTTTCTCCTATATTGATAGATGGATTTGGAACTCCAAATCAAACGCGGTTTGTGCTAGCCCCTTGAAACTTGACACAATAAAGTAGTTCTAAGTTCTATGTGTATGGTTTGTGTCCAATTGAAGTTTCCCTAGGAGGGAGATGTGAAACACACTTTCGTTTGGAAGAGGTTGCCAAGCTTCCAAAATACTACGAGTGTCCTGAAATCTCAGCATATGTTTTTTCACCCAATCTTGAAGATACTTGGTGTAAGGAGCAGTACACCAATTCCACTTGGCTCAGCAAATTTCGTTCTTCTAGGTTGAAGCATTCGTTTTCAATAAAATTTTGAAATTTCGGGTTTCACGCTGTTTTCTCCTATATTTATACATGAATTTGGAACTCTAACTCAAACACGGTTTGTGCTAGCCCCTTGAAACTTGAAACAATAAAGTAGTTCTAATTCGATCTGTATGGTTTGTTTCCTCTTGAATTTTCCCTAGGAGGGAGTGGTGAAACACACTTTCGTTTGGAAGAGGTTGCCAAGCTTCCAAAATACTACAAGTGTCCTGAAATCTCAGCATATGTTTTTTCACCCAATCTTGAAGATACTTGGTGGTAATGAGCAGTTCACCAATCCCACTTGGCTCAGCAAATTTCGTTCTTCTAGGTTGAAGCATTCGTTTCCAATAAGAGTTTGAATTTTCAGGTTTCACTCTGTTTTCTCTTATATTGATACATGAATTTGGAACTCTAAATCAAGCACGGATTGTGCTAGCCCCTTGAAACTTGACACATTAAAGTAGTTCTAAGTTCTCTGTTTATGGTTTGTTTCCTCTTGAAGTAGCCCTAGGAGGGAGTGGTGAAACACACTTTCGTTTGAAACGGGTTTCCAAGCTTCTAAAAAACTACGAGTGTCCTGAAATCTCAGTATATGTTTTTTCACCCAATCTTGAAGATACTTGGTGATAATGAGCAGTACACCAATCCCACTGGGTTCAGCAAATTTCGTTCTTCTAGGTTGAAGCATTCGTTGGCAGTAAGAGGTTGAATCTTCAGGTTTCACTCTGTTTTCTCCTATATTGATAGACGGATTTGGAACTCCAAATCAAACGCGGTTTGTGCTAGCCCCTTGAAATTTGACACAATAAAGTAGTTCTAAGTTCTATGTGTATGGTTTGTGTCCAATTGAAGTTTCCCTAGGAGGGAGTTGTGAAACACACTTTCGTTTGGAAGAGGTTGCCAAGCTTCCAAAATACTACGAGTGTCCTGAAATCTCAGCATATGTTTTTTCACCCAATCTTGAAGATACTTGGTGGTAATGAGCAGTACACCAATCTCACTTGGCTCAGCAATTTTCGTTCTTTTAGGTTGAAGCATTCGTTTGCAATAAGAGTTTGAATTTTCAGGTTTCACTCTGTTTTCTCCTATATTGATACATGAATTTGGAAGTCTAAATCAAGCACGGTTTGTGCTAGCCCCTTGAAACTTGACACAATAAAGTAGTTCTAAGTTCTATCTGTACGGTTTGTTTCCTCTTGAAGTAGCCCTAGGAGGGAGTTGTGAAACACACTTTCGTTTGGAAGAGGTTGCCAAGCTTCCAAAATACTACGAGTGTCCTGAAATCTCAGCATATGTTTTTTCACCCAATCTTGAAGATACTTGGGGGTAATGAGCAGTACACCAATCCCACTTGGCTAACCAAATTTCGTTCTTCTAGGTTGAAGCATTCGTTTTCAATAAAATTTTGAAATTTCGGGTTTCACGCTGTTTTCTCCTATATTTACACATGAATTTGGAACTCTAACTCAAACACGGTCTGTGCTAGCCCCTTGAAACTTGACACAATAAATTAGTTCTAAGTTCTATATGTATGGTTTGTTTCCTCTTGAAGTTTCCCTAGGAGGGAGTGGTGAAACACACTTTCGTTTGGAAGAGGTTGCCAAGCTTCCAAAATACTACGAGTGTCCTGAAATCTCAGCATATGTTTTTTCACCCAATCTTGAAGATACTTGGTGGTAATGAGCAGTACACCAATCCCACTAGGCTCAGCAAATTTCGTTTTTCTAGGTTGAAGCATTCGTTTGCAATAAGAGTTTGATTTTTCAGGTTTCACTCTGTTTTCTCTTATATTGATACATGAATTTGGAATTCTAAATCAAGCACGGTTTGTGCTAGCCCCTTGAAACTTGACACAATAAAGCAGTTCTAAGTTCTATGTGTATGGTTTGTTTCCTCTTGAAGTAGCCCTAGGAGGGAGTGGTGAAACACACTTTCGTTTGAAACGGGTTGCCAAGCTTCCAAAAAACTACGAGTGTCCTGAAATCTCAGCATATGTTTTTTCACCCAATCTTGAAGATACTTGGTGATAATGAGCAGTACCCCAATCCCACTGGGTTCAGCAAATTTCGTTATTCTAGGTTGAAGCATTCGTTGGTAGTAAGAGTTTCAATTTTCAGGTTTCACTCTGTTTTCTCCTATATTGATAGATGAATTTGGAACTCCAATCAAACACGGTTTGTGCTAGCCCCTTGAAACTTGACACAATAAAGTAGTTCTAAGTTCTATCTGTATGGTTTGTTTCCTCTTGAAGTTGCCTTAGGAGGGAGTGGTGAAACACACTTTCGTTTGAAAGAGGTTGCCAAGCTTCCAAAATACTACGAGTGTCCTGAAATCACAGCATATATTTTTTCACCCAATCTTGAAGATACTTGGTAGTAAGGAGCAGTACACCAATCCCACTTGGCTCAGCAAATTTCGTTCTTCTAGGTTGAAGCATTCGATTGCAATAAGACTTTGAATTTTCAGGTTTCACTCTGTTTTCTCCTATATTGATACGTGAATTTGGAACTCTAAATCAAGAACGGTTTGTGCAAGCCCCTTGAAACTTATCACAATAAAGTAGTTCTAAGTTCTATCTGCATGGTTTGTTTCCTATTGAAGTTGCCTTAGGAGGGAGTGGTGAAACACACTTTCGTTTGAAAGAGGTTGCCCAGCTTCCAAAACACTACGAGTGTCCTGAAATCTCAGCATATGTTTTTTTACCCAATCTTGAATATCCTTGGTGGTAATGAGCAGTACACCAATCCCACTTGGCTCAGCAAATTTCGTTCTTCTAGGTTGAAGCATTCGTGTGCAATAAGAGTTTGAATTTTCAGGTTTCACTCTGTTTTCTCCTATATTGATACATGAATTTGGAACTCGAAATCAAGCACGGTTTGTGCTAGCCCCATGAAACTTGACACAATAAAGTAGTTCTAAGTTCTATGTGTATGGTTTGTTTCCTCTTCAAGTAGCCCTAGCAGAGAGTGGTGAAACACACTTTCGTATGAAATGGGTTGCCAAGCTTCCACAAAACTACGAGTGTCCTGAAATCTCAGCATATGTTTTTTCACCCATTCTTGAAGATACTCGGTGATAATGAGCAGTACACCAATCCCACTGGGTTCAGCAAATTTTGTTCTTCTAGGTTGAAGCATTCTTTGGCAGTAAGAGTTTGAATTTTCAGGTTTCACTCTGTTTTCTGCTATATTGATAGGTGGATTTGGAACTCCAAATCAAACACGGTTTGTGCTAGCTTCTTGAAACTTGACACAATAAAGTAGTTCTAAGTTCTATGTACTATGGTTTGTGTCCATTGAAGTTTCCCTAAAAGGGAGTTGTGAAACACATTTCGTTTGGAAGAGGTTGCCAAGCTTCCAAAAAACTACGTTTTTCCTGAATTCTCATCATATTTTTTTTCATCCAATCTTCATGATACTTTCAGGGAATGATCAGGACACCAATCCCACTTGACTACCCAAATTTCGTTTTACTAGGTTGAAGCATTCGTTTGCAGTAACAGTTTCAATTTTTAGGTTTCACTCTGTTTTCTCCTATATGGAG
>NW_027516710.1:0-54369 GCF_048772815.1 Callospermophilus lateralis
CATGTTGGATATAGAGTTCCAAATTCATCTATCTATATATGAGAGAACAGAGGGAAACCTAAATATAAAAACTGCTACTGTAGACGAAGGGTTCAACCTAGAAGAACAAAATTTGGTGAGCCCAGTGGGATTTGTGTACTGATCATTACCACCAAGTATCATCAAGATTGGGTGAAAAAATATTTGCTGGTATTTCGGAAAGTCGTTATTTCTTAGAAGCTTGGCAACCCCTCTCAATGAAAGTGCTTTTCCACAGTCTGTGCCTAGGGCTACTTGAAGAGGAAACAAACCATAGAGACAAATCTGAGAACTCCTTTATTTTGTCAAGTTTCAAAGAGCTACTACAAACCATGTTGGATTTAGAGTTCCAAATTCATCTATCTATATATGAAAGAACAGAGGGAAACCTAAATATAAAAACTGCTACTGTAGACGAACGCTTCAACCTAGAAGAACAAAATTTGCTAAGCCAAGTGGGATTTGTGTACTGATCATTACCACCAAGTATCATCAAGATTGGGTGAAAAAATATTTGCTGGTATTTCGGAAACTCGTTATTTCTTAGAAGCTTGGCAACCCTTCTCAATGAAAGTGCTTTTCCACAGTCTGTGCCTAGGGCTACTTGAAGAGGAAACAAACCATAGAGACAAATCTGAGAACTCCTTTATTTTGTCAAGTTTCAAAGAGCTACTACGAACCATGTTGGATATAGAGTTCCAAATTCACCTATCTATATAGGAGAGAACAGAGGGAAACCTAAATATAAAAACTGCTACTGAAGACGAATGCTTCATACTAGAAGAAGAAAATTTGGTGAGCCAAGTGGGATTTTTGTACTGATCATTACCACTAAGTATCATCAAGTTTAATTGAAAAAATATTTGCTGGTATTTCGGAAACTCGATATTTCTTAGAAGCTTGGCAACCCATCTCAATGAAAGTGCTTTTCCACAGTCTGTTCCTAGGGCTACTTGAAAAGCAAACAAACCATAGAGACAAAACAGAGAAGTTCTTTATTTTGTCAAGTTTCAAAGAGCTACTACAAACCATGCTGGATTTAGAGTTCCAAATTCATCTATCTATATAGGAGAGAACAGAGGGGAACCTAAATATAAAAACTGCTACTGTAGACGAATGCTTCAACCTAGAAGAACAAAATTTGGTGAGCCAAGTGGGATTTGTGTACTGATCATTACCACCAAGTATCATCAAGATTGGGTGAAAAAATATTTGCTGGTATTTCCTAAACTCGTTAATTCTTAGAAGCTTGGCAACCCATCTCAATGAAAGTGCTTTTCCACAGTCTGTGCCTAGGGCTACTTGAAGAGGAAACAAACCATAGAGACAAATCTGAGAACTTCTTTATTTTGTCAAGTTTCAAAGAGCTACTACAAACCATGTTGGATTTAGTGTTCCAAATTCATCTATCTATATATGTGAGAACAGAGTGAAACCTAAATATAAAAACAGCTACTGTCGACGAACGGTTCACCCTAGAAGAACAAAATTTGGTGTGCCAAGTGGGACTTGTGTACTGATTATTACCACCAAGTATTTTCAAGATTGGGTGAAAAAATATTTGCTGGTATTTCGGAAACTCGTTATTTCTTAGAAGCTTGGCAACCCCTCTCAATGAAAGTGCTTTTCCACAGTCTGTGCCTAGGGCTACTTGAAGAGGAAACAAACCATAGAGACAAATCTGAGAACTCCTTTATTTTGTCAAGTTTCAAAGAGCTACTACAAACCATGTTGGATTTAGAGTTCCAAATTCATCTATCTATATATGACAGAACAGAGGGAAACCTAAATATAAAAACTGCTACTGTAGACGAACGCTTCAACCTAGAAGAACAAAATTTGCTAAGCCAAGTGGGATTTGTGTACTGATCATTACCACCAAGTATCATCAAGATTGGGTGAAAAAATATTTGCTGGTATTTCGGAAACTCGTTATTTCTTAGATGCTTGGCAACCCCTCTCAATGAAAGTGCTTTTCCACAGTCTGTGCCTAGGGCTACTTGAAGAGGAAACAAACCATAGAGACAAATCTGAGAACTCCTTTATTTTGTCAAGTTTCAAAGAGCTACTACGAACCATGTTGGATATAGAGTTCCAAATTCACCTATCTATATAGGAGAGAACAGAGGGAAACCTAAATATAAAAACTGCTACTGAAGACGAATGCTTCATACTAGAAGAAGAAAATTTGGTGAGCCAAGTGGGATTTTTGTACTGATCATTACCACTAAGTATCATCAAGTTTAATTGAAAAAATATTTGCTGGTATTTCGGAAACTCGATATTTCTTAGAAGCTTGGCAACCCATCTCAATGAAAGTGCTTTTCCACAGTCTGTTCCTAGGGCTACTTGAAAAGCAAACAAACCATAGAGACAAAACAGAGAAGTTCTTTATTTTGTCAAGTTTCAAAGAGCTACTACAAACCATGCTGGATTTAGAGTTCCAAATTCATCTATCTATATAGGAGAGAACAGAGGGGAACCTAAATATAAAAACTGCTACTGTAGACGAATGCTTCAACCTAGAAGAACAAAATTTGGTGAGCCAAGTGGGATTTTTGTACTGATCGTTCCCACCAAGTATCATCAAGATTGGGTGAAAAAATATTTGCTGGTATTTCGGAAACTCGTTATTTCTTAGAAGCTTGGCAACCCCTCTCAATGAATGTGCTTTTCCACAGTCTGTGCCTAGGGCTACTTGAAGAGGAAAGAAACCATAGAGACAAATCTGAGAACTCCTTTATTTTGTCAAGTTTCAAAGAGCTACTACAAACCATGTTGGATTTAGAGTTCCAAATTCATCTATCTATATATGTGATTTCAGAGGGAAACCTAAATATAAAAACTGCTACTGTCGACGAACGCTTCAACCTAGAAGAACAAAATTTGGTTTGCCAAGTGGGACTTGTGTACTGATCATTACCACCAAGTATTTTCAAGATTTTGTAAAAAAATATTTGCTGGTATTTCGGAAACTCGTTATTTCTTAGAAGCTTCGCAACCCCTCTCAATGAAAGTTCTTTCCACAGTCTGTGCCTAGGGCTACTTGAAGAGGAAACAAACCATAGAGACAAAACTAAGAATTCCTTTATTTTGTCAAGTTTCAAAGTGCTACTACAAACCATGTTGAATTTAGAGTTCCAAATTCATCTATCTACATAGGAAAGAACAGAGGGAAACCTAAATATCAAAACTGCTACTGTAGACGAAAGCTAAAACCTAGAAGAACAAAATTTGATGAGCCAAGTGGGATTTGTGTACTGATCATTACCACCAAGTATCATCAAGATTGGGTGAAAAAATATTTGCTGGTATTTCCTAAACTCGTTAATTCTTAGAAGCTTTTCAACCCATCTCAATGAAAGTGCTTTTCCACAGTCTGTGCCTAGGGCTACTTGAAGAGGAAACAAACCATAGAGACAAAACTGAGAATTCCTTTATTTTGTCAAGGTTCAAAGAGCTACTACAAACCATGTTGGATTTAGAGTTCCAAATTCATCAATCTATATAGGAGAGAACAGACAGAAACCTAAATATAAAAACTGCTACTGTAGAGGAACGTTTCTAACTAGAAAAACAAAATTTGGTGAGCCAAGTGGGATTTGTGTACTGATCATTACCACCAAGTATCATCAAGATTGGGTTAAAAAATATTTGCTGGTATTTCGGAAACTCGTAATTTCTTAGAAGCTTGGCAACCCCTCTCAATGAAAGTGCTTTTCCACAGTCTGTGCCTAGTGCTACTTGAAGAGGAAACAAATCATAGAGAGAAAACTGAGAACTCCTTTATTTTGTCAAGTTTCAGAGAGCTACTACAAACCATGTGAAATTTAGAGTTCCAAATTGATCTATCTATATAGGAGAGAACAGAGGGAAACCTAAAATAAAAACTGCTACTGTAGACGAATGCTTAATCCTAGAAGAACAAAATTTGGTGAGCCAAGTGGGATTTGTGTACTGATCATTACCACCAAGTATCATCAAGTTTGGGTGAAAAAATATTTGCTGGTATTTCGGAAACTTGTTATTTCTTAGAAGCTTGGCAACCCCTCTCAATGAAAGTGCTTTTCCACAGTCTGTGCCTAGGGCTACTTGAAGAGGAAACAAACCATAGAGACAAATCTGAGAACTTCTTTATTTTGTCAAGTTTCAAAGAGCTACTACAAACCATGTTGGATTTAGTGTTCCAAATTCATCTATGTATATATGTGAGAACAGAGTGAAACCTAAATATAAAAACTGCTACTGTCGAAGAACGCTTCACCCTAGAGGAACAAAATTTGGTGTGCCAAGTGGGACTTGTGTACTGATTATTACCACCAAGTATTTTCAAGATTGGGTGAAAAAATATTTGCTGGTATTTCGGAAACTCGTTATTTCTTAGAAGCTTGGCAACCCCTCTCAATGAAAGTTCTTTCTACAGTCTGTTCCTAGGGCTACTTGAAGAGGAAAAAACCATAGAGACAAAACTGAGAACTCCTTTATTTTGTCAAGTTTCAAAGTGCTACTACAAACCATGTTGAATTTAGAGTTCCAAATTCATCTATCTATATAGGAGAGAACAGAGGGAAACCTAAATATAAAAACTGCTACTGTAGACGAAAGCTTAAACCTAGAAGAACAAAATATGGTGAGCCAAGTGGGATTTGTGTACTGATCATTACCACCAAGTATCATCAAGATTGGGTGAAAAAATATTTGCTGGTATTTCCTAATCTCGTTAATTCTTAGAAGCTTGGCAACCCATCTCAATGAAAGTGCTTTTCCACAGTCTGTGCCTAGGGCTACTTGAAGAGGAAACAAATCATGGAGACAAAACTGAGAACTTTTTTATTTTGTCAAGTTTCAGAGAGCTACTACAAACCATGTGGGATTTAGAGTTCCAAATTCATCTATCTATATAGGAGAGAACAGAGGGAAACCTAAATATAAAAACTGCTACTGTAGACGAATGCTTCATCCTAGAAGAACAAAATTTGGTGAGCCAAGTGGGATTTGTTTACTGATCATTACCACCAAGTATCATCAAGTTTTGTTGAAAAAATATTTGCTGGTATTTCGGAAATTCGAAATTTCTTAGAAGCTTGGCAACCCATCTCAATGAAAGTGCTTTTCCACAGTCAGTTCCTAGGGCTACTTGAAGAGTAAACAAACCATAGAGACAAAACTGAGAACTCCTTTATTTTGTCAAGTTTCAAAGTGCTACTACAAACCATGTTGAATTTAGAGTTCCAAATTCATCTATCTATATAGGAGAGAACAGAGGGAAACCTAAATATAAAAACTGCTACCGTAGACGAAAGCTTCGAACTAGAAAAACAAAATTTCGTGAGCCAAGGGGGATTTGTGTACTGATCATTACCACCAAGGATCATCAAGATTGGGTGAAAAAATATTTGGTGGTATTTCGGAAACTCGTTATTTCTTAGAAGCTTGGCAACCCCTCTCAATGAAAGTGCTTTTCCACAGTCTGTGCCTAGGGCTACTTGAAGAGGAAACAAACCATAGAGACAAATCTGAGAACTCCTTTATTTTGTCAAGTTTCAAAGAGCTACTACAAACCATGTTGGATTTAGAGTTCCAAATTCATCTATCTATATAGGAGAGAACAGAGTGAAACCTAAATATAAAAACTGCTACTGTAGACGAACGCTTCAACCTAGAAGAACAAAATTTGCTAAGCCAAGTGGGATTTGTGTACTGATCATTACCACCAAGTATCATCAAGATTGGGTGAAAAAATATTTGCTGGTATTTCGGAAACTCGTAATTTCTTAGCAGCTTGGCAACCCCTCTCAATGAAAGTGCTTTTCCACAGTCTGTGCCTAGGGCTACTTGAAGAGGAAACAAATCATAGAGACAAAACTGAGAACTCCTTTATTTTGTCAAGTTTCAGAGAGCAACTACAGACCATGTTGGATTTAGAGTTCCAAATTCATCTATCTATATAGGAGAGCACAGAGGAAAACCTAAATATAAAAACTGCTACTGTAGACGAATCCTTCATCCTAGAAGAACAAAATTTGGTGAGCCAAGTGGGATTTGTGTACTGATTATTACCACCAAGTATCATCAAGTTTGGGTGAAAAAATATTTGCTGGTATTTCGGAAACTCGAAAATTTTTAGAAGCTTGGCAACCCATCTCAATGAAAGTGCTTTTCCACAGTCAGTTCCTAGGGCTACTTGAAGAGGAAACAAACCATAGAGACAAAACTGAGAACTCCTTTATTTTGTCAAGTTTCAAAGAGCTACTACAAACCATGTTGAATTTAGAGTTCCAAATTCATCTATCTATATAGGAGAGAACAGAGGGAAACCTAAATATAAAACTGCTACAGTAGACGAAAGCTTCGAACAAAAAAAAGAAAATTTCGTGAGCCAAGTGGGATTTGTGTACTGATCATTACCACCAAGTATCATCAAGATGGGGTGAAAAAATATTTGCTGGTATTTCGGAAACTCGTTATTTCTTAGAAGCTTGGCAACCCCTCTCAATGAAAGTGCTTTTCCACAGTCTGTGCCTAGGGCTACTTGAAGAGGAAACAAACCATAGAGACAAATCTGAGAACTCCTTTATTTTGTCAAGTTTCAAAGAGCTACTACAAACCATGTTGGATTTAGAGTTCCAAATTCATCTATCTATATATGTGAGAACAGAGGGAATCCTAAATATAAAAACTGCTACTGTCGACGAACGCTTCAACATAGAAGAACAAAATTTGGTTTGCCAAGTGGGACTTGTGTACTGATCATTACCACCAAGTATTTTCAAGATTGGGTGAAAAAATATTTGCTGGTATTTCGGAAACTCGTTATTTCTTAGAAGCTTCGCAACGCCTCTCAATGAAAGTTCTTTCCACAGTCTGTGCCTAGGGCTACTTGAAGAGGAAACAAACCATAGAGACAAAACTAAGAATTCCTTTATTTTGTCAAGTTTCAAAGTGCTACTACAAACCATGTTGAATTTAGAGTTCCAAATTCATCTATCTATATAGGAAAGAACAGAGGGAAACCTAAATATCAAAACTGCTACTGTAGACGAAAGCTAAAACCTAGAAGAACAAAATTTGATGAGCCAAGTGGGATTTGTGTACTGATCATTACCACCAAGTATCATCAAGATTGGGTGAAAAAATATTTGCTGGTATTTCCTAAACTCGTTAATTCTTAGAAGCTTTTCAACCCATCTCAATGAAAGTGCTTTTCCACAGTCTGTGCCTAGGGCTACTTGAAGAGGAAACAAACCATAGAGACAAAACTGAGAATTCCTTTATTTTGTCAAGGTTCAAAGAGCTACTACAAACCATGTTGGATTTAGAGTTCCAAATTCATGTATCTATATAGGAGAGAACAGACAGAAACCTAAATATAAAAACTGCTACTGTAGAGGAACGTTTCTAACTAGAAGAACAAAATTTGGTGAGCCAAGTGGGATTTGTGTACTGATCATTACCACCAAGTATCATCAAGATTGGGTTAAAAAATATTTGCTGCTATTTCGGAAACTCGTAATTTCTTAGAAGCTTGGCAACCCCTCTCAATGAAAGTGCTTTTCCACAGTCTGTGCCTAGGGCTACTTGAAGAGGAAACAAATCATAGAGAGAAAACTGAGAACTCCTTTATTTTGTCAAGTTTCAGAGAGCTACTACAAACCATGTGGGATTTAGAGTTCCAAATTCATCTATCTATATAGGAGAGAACAGAGGGAAACCTAACATAAAAACTGCTACTGTAGACGAATGCTTAATCCTAGAAGAACAAAATTAGGTGAGCCAAGTGGGATTTGTGTACTGATCATTACCACCAAGTATCATCAAGTTTGGGTGAAAAAATATTTGCTGGTATTTCGGAAACTCGAAATTTCTTAGAAGCTTGGCAACCCATCTCAATGAAAGTGCTTTCCCACAGTCAGTTCCTAGGGCTACTTGAAGAGGAAACAAACCATAGAGACAAAACTGGGAAGTTCTTTATTTTGTCAAGTTTCAAAGAGCTACTACAAACCATGCTGGATTTAGAGTTCCAAATTCATCTATCTATATATGATAGAACAGAGTGAAACCTAAATATAAAAACAGCTACTGTCGACGAACGCTTCAACATAGAAGAACAAAATTTGGTGAGCCAAGTGGGACATGTGTACTGATCATTACCACCAAGTATTATCAAGATTGGGTGAAAAAATATTTGCTGGTATTTCGGAAACTCGTTATTTCTTAGAAGCTTGGCAACCCCTCTCATTGAAAGTTCTTTCCACAGTCTGTGCCTAGGACTACTTGAAGAGGAAACAAACCATAGAGACAAAACTGAGAACTCCTTTATTTTGTCAAGTTTCAAAGAGCTACTACAAACCATGTTGAATTTAGAGTTCCAAATTCATCTATCTATATAGGAGAGAACAGAGGGAACCTAAATATAATAACTGCTACTGTAGACGAAAGCTTCAACCTAGATGAACAAAATTTGGTGAGCCAAGTGGGATTTGTGTACTGATCATTACCACCAGGTATAATCAAGATTGGGTGAAAAAAATATTTGCTGGTATTTCGGAAACTCGTTATTTCTTAGAAGCTTGGCAACCCCTCTCAATGAAAGTGCTTTTCCACAGTCTGTGCCTAGGGCTACTTGAAGAACAAACAAACCATAGAGAAAAATCTGAGAACTCCTTTATTTTGTCAAGTTTCAAAGAGCTACTACAAAGCATGTTGGATTTACAGTTCCAAATTATCTATCTATATAGGAGAGAACAGAGGGAAACCTAAATATAAATCTGCTCCTGTAGTCGAAAGCTTCAACCTAGAAGAATAAAATTTGGTGAGCTAAGTGGGATTTGTGTACTGATCATTAGCACCAAGTATCATCAAATTTGGGTGAAAAAATATTTGCTGGTATTTCGGAAACTCGTTATTTCTTAGAAGCTTGGCAACCCCTCTCAATGAAAGTGCTTTTCCACAGTCTGTGCCTAGGGCTACTTGAAGAGGAAACAATCCATACAGACAAAACTGAGAACTCCTTTATTTTGTTAAGTTTCAAAGAGCTACTACAAACCATGTTGGATTTAGAGTTCCAAATTCATCTATCTATATACGAGAGAACAGAGGAAAACCTAAATATAAAAACTGCTACTGTAGACGAACGCTTCAACCTAGAAGAACAAAATTTGGTGAGCCAAGTGGGATTTTGGTACTGATCATTAGCACCAAGTATCATCAAGATTGGGTGAAAAAATATTTGCTGGTATTTCGGAAACTCGTTATTTCTTAGAAGCTTGGCAACCCCTCTCAATGAAAGTGCTTTTCCACAGTTTGTGCCTAGGGCTACTTGAAGAGAAAACAAACCATAGAGACAAAACTGAGAACTCCTTTATTTTGTCAAGTTTCAAAGAGCTACTACAAACCATGTTGGATTAAGAGTTCCAAATTCATCTATCTATACAGGAGAGAACAGAGAGAAACCTAAATATAAAAACTGCTACTGTAGACGACGCTTCAACCTAGAAGTACAAAACTTCGTGAGCCAAGTGGGATTTGTGTACTGATCATTACCACCAAGTATCATCAAGATTGGGTGAAAAAATATTTGCTGGTATTTCGGAAACTCGTTATTTCTTGGAAGCTTGGCAACCCCTTTCAATGAAAGTGCTTTTCCACAGTCTGTGCCTAGGGCTACTTGAAGACTAAACAAACCATAGAGACAAATCTGAGAACTCCTTTATTTTGTTAAGTTTCAAAGAGCTACTACAAACCATGTTGGATTTAGAGTTCCAAATTCATCTATCTACATAGGAGAGACCCAAGGGAAACTTAAATATAAAAACTGCTACTGTAGACGAACGCTTCAACTTAGGAGAACAAAATTTGTGAGCCACGTGGGATTTGTGTACTGATCATTACCACAAAGTATCATCAAGATTGGGTGAAAAAATATTTGCTGGTATTTCGGAAACTCGTTATTTCTTAGAAGATTGGCAACCCCTCTCAATGAAAGTGCTATTCCACAGTCTGTGCCTAGGGCTACTTTAAGAGGAAACAAACCATAGAGGCAAATCTGAGAACTCCTTTATTTGGTCAAGTTTCAAAGAGCTACTACAAACCATGTTGGATTTAGAGTTCCAAATTCATCTATCTAAATAGGAGAGAACAAAGGGAAACCTAAATATAAAAACTGCTAGTGTAGACGAAAGCTTCAAACTAGAAGAACAAAATTGCGTGAGCCAAGTGGGATTTGTGTACTGATCATTACCACCAAGAATCATCAAATTTGGGTGAAAGAATATTTGCTGGTATTTCGAAACTCGTTATTTCTTAGAAGCTTGGCAACCCCTCTCAATGAAAGTGCTTTTCCACAGTCTGTGCCTAGGGCTACTTGAAGAGGAAACAAACCATAGAGACAAAACTGAGAACTCCTTTATTTTGTCAAGTTTCAAAGAGATACTACAAACCATGTTGAATTTAGGGTTCCAAATTCATCTATCTGTATAGGATAGAACAGAGGGAAACCTAAATATAAAAACTGCTACTGTAGACGAAAGCTTCATACTAGAAGTACAAAATTTCGTGAGCCAAGTGGGATTTGTGTACTGATCCTTACCACCAAGAATCATCAAATTTGGGTGAAAAAAATATTTGCTGGTATTTCGGAAACTCGTTATTTCTTAGAAGCTTGGCAACCCCTCTCAATGAAAGTGCTTTTCCACAGTCTGTGCCTAGGGCTACTTGAAGAGGAAACAAACCATAGAGACAAAACTGAGAACTCCTTTATTTTGTCAAGTTTCAAAGAGCTACTACAAACCATGTGGATTTAGTGTTCCAAATTCATCTATCTATATAGGAGAGAACAGAGGGAAACCTAAATATAAAAACTGCTACTGTAGAGGAACGCTTCAACCTAGAAGAACAAAATTTGGTGAGCTAAGTGGGATTTGTGTACCGATCATTAGCAACAAGTACCATCAAGATTGGGTGAAAAAATATTTGCTGGTATTTCAGAAACTCGTTCTTTCTTAGAAGCTTGGCAACCCCTCTCAATGAAAGTGCTTTTCCACAGTCTGTGCCTAGGGCTACTTGAAGAGGAAACAAATCATAGAGACAAAAACTGACAACTCCTTTATTTTGTCAAGTTTCAAAGAGCTACTATAAACCATGTTGGATTTAGAGTTCCAAATTCATCTATCTATATAGGAGAGAACAGAGGGAAACCTAAATATAAAAACTGCTACTGTAGACGAACGTTTCAACCTAGAAGAACAAAATTTGGTCAGCCAAGTGGGATTTGTGTACTGATCATTACCACCAAGTATCAACAAGATTGGGTGAAATAATATTTGCTGGTATTACGGAAACTCGTTATTTCTTAGAAGCTTGGCAACCCATCTCAATGAAAGTGATTTCCACAGTCTGTGCCTAGGTCTACTTTTAGAGGAAACAAACCATAGAGACAAAACTGAGAACTCCTTTATTTTGTCAAGTTTCAAAGAGCTACTACAAACCATGTTGGATTTAGAGTTCCAAATTCATCTATCTATATAGGAGAGAACACAGGGAAACCTAAATATAAAAACTGCTACTGTAGACGAACGCTTCAACCTAGAAGAACAAAATTTGGTGAGCCAAGTGGGATTTGGGTACTGATCATTACCACCAAGTATCATCAAGATTCGGTGAAAAAATATTTGCTGGTATTTCGGAAACTCATAATTTCTTAGAAGCTTGGCAAACCCTCTCAATGAAAGTGCTTTTCCACAGTCTGTGCCTAATGCTACTTGAAGAGGAAACAAATCATAGAGAAAAAACTGAGAACTCCTTTATTTTGTCAAGTTTCAGAGAGCTACTACAAACCATGTGGGATTTAGAGTTCCAAATTCATCTATCTATATAGGAGAGAACAGAGGGAAACCTAAATATAAAAACTGCTACTGTGGACGAATGCTTCAACCTAGAAGAACGAAATTTGGTGAGCCAAGTGGGATTTGTGTACTGATCATTACCACCAATTATCATCAAGTTTGGGTGAAAAAATATTTTCTGGTATTTCGGAAACTCGATATTTCTTAGAAACTTGGCAACCATCTCAATGAAAGTGCTTTCCACAGTCAGTTCCTAGGGCTACTTGAAGAGGAAACAAACCATAGAGACAAAACAGGGAAGTTCTTTAATTTGTCAAGTTTCAAAGAGCTACTACAAACCATGCTGGATTTAGAATTCCAAATTCATCTATCTTTATAGGAGAGAACAGAGTGGAACGAAATAAAAAAACTGCTACTGTAGACGAATGCTTCATCCTAGAAGAACAAAATTTGGTGAGCCAAGTGGGATTTGGGTACTGATCATTACCACCTATTATCATCAAGATTGGGTGAAAAAATATTTGCTGGTATTTTGGAAACTCGTAATTTTCGTAGAAGCTTGGCAAACCCTCTCAGTGAAAGTGCTTTTCCACAGTCTGTGCTTAGGGCTTCTTGAAGAGTAAACAAACCATAGAGAGAAATCTGAGAACTCCTTTATTTGGTCAAGTTTCAAAGAGCTACTACAAACCATGTTGGATTTAGAGTTCCAAAATTCATCTATCTAAATAGGAGAGAACAAAGGGAAACCTAAATATAAAAACTGCTAGTGTAGACGAAAGCTTCAAACTAGAAGAACAAAATTGCGTGAGCCAAGTGGGATTTGTGTACTGATCATTACCACCAAGAATCATCAAATTTGGGTGAAAAAATATTTGCTGGTATTTCGAAACTCGTTATTTCTTAGAAGCTTGGCAACCCCTTTCAATGAAAGTGCTTTTCCACAGTCTGTGCCTAGGGCTACTTGAAGAGGAAACAAACCATAGAGACAAAACTGAGAACTCCTTTATTTTGTCAAGTTTCAAAGAGATACTACAAACCATGTTGGATTTAGGGTTCCAAATTCATCTATCTGTATAGGAGAGAACAGAGGGAAACCTAAATATAAAAACTGCTACTGTAGACGAAAGCTTCAAACTAGAAGTACAAAATTTCGTGAGCCAAGTGGGATTTGTGTACTGATCCTTACCACCAAGAATCATCAAATTTGGGTGAAAAAAATATTTCCTGGTATTTCGGAAACTCGTTATTTCTTAGAAGCTTGGCAACCCCTCTCAATGAAAGTGCTTTTCCACAGTCTGTGCCTAGGGCTAATTGAAGAGGAAACAAACCATAGAGACAAAACTGAGAACTCCTTTATTTTTGTCAAGTTTCAAAGAGCTACTACAAACCATGTTGGATTTAGAGTTCCAAATTCATCTATCTATATAGGAGAGAACAGAGGGAAACCTAAATATAAAAACTGCTACTGTAGAGGAACGCTTCAACCTAGAAGAACAAAATTTGGTGAGCTAAGTGGGATTTGTGTACCGATCATTAGCAACAAGTACCATCAAGATTGGGTGAAAAAATATTTGCTGGTATTTCAGAAACTCGTTCTTTCTTAGAAGCTTGGCAACCCCTCTCAATGAAAGTGCTTTTCCACAGTCTGTGCCTAGGGCTACTTGAAGAGGAAACAAATCATAGAGACAAAACTGACAACTCCTTTATTTTGTCAAGTTTCAAAGAGCTACTATAAACCATGTTGGATTTACCGTTCCAAATTCATCTATCTATATAGGAGAGAACAGAGGGAAACCTAAATATAAAAACTGCTACTGTAGACGAACGTTTCAACCTAGAAGAACAAAATTTGGTCAGCCAAGTGGGATTTGTGTACTGATCATTACCACCAAGTATCAACAAGATTGGGTGAAATAATATTTGCTGGTATTTCGGAAACTCGTTATTTCTTAGAAGCTTGGCAACCCATCTCAATGAAAGTGATTTCCACAGTCTGTGCCTAGGTCTACTTTTAGAGGAAACAAACCATAGAGACAAAACTGACAACTCCTTTATTTTGTCAAGTTTCAAAGAGCTACTACAAACCATGTTGGATTTAGAGTTCCAAATTCATCTATCTATATAGGAGAGAACAGAGGGAAACCTAAATATAAAAACTGCTACTGTAGACGAACGTTTCAACCTAGAAGAACAAAATTTGGTCAGCCAAGTGGGATTTGTGTACTGATCATTACCACCAAGTATCAACAAGATTGGGTGAAATAATATTTGCTGGTATTACGGAAACTCGTTATTTCTTAGAAGCTTGGCAACCCATCTCAATGAAAGTGATTTCCACAGTCTGTGCCTAGGTCTACTTTTAGAGGAAACAAACCATAGAGACAAAACTGAGAACTCCTTTATTTTGTCAAGTTTCAAAGAGCTACTACAAACCATGTTGGATTTAGAGTTCCAAATTCATCTATCTATATAGGAGAGAACACAGGGAAACCTAAATATAAAAACTGCTACTGTAGACGAACGCTTCAACCTAGAAGAACAAAATTTGGTGAGCCAAGTGGAATTTGGGTACTGATCATTACCACCAAGTATCATCAAGATTCGGTGAAAAAATATTTGCTGGTATTTCGGAAACTCGTAATTTCTTAGAAGCTTGGCAAACCCTCTCAATGAAAGTGCTTTTCCACAGTCTGTGCCTAATGCTACTTGAAGAGGAAACAAATCATAGAGAAAAAACTGAGAACTCCTTTATTTTGTCAAGTTTCAGAGAGCTACTACAAACCATGTGGGATTTAGAGTTCCAAATTCATCTATCTATATAGGAGAGAACAGAGGGAAACCTAAATATAAAAACTGCTACTGTGGACGAATGCTTCAACCTAGAAGAACGAAATTTGGTGAGCCAAGTGGGATTTGTGTACTGATCATTACCACCAATTATCATCAAGTTTGGGTGAAAAAATATTTTCTGGTATTTCGGAAACTCGATATTTCTTAGAAACTTGGCAACCCATCTCAATGAAAGTGCTTTCCACAGTCAGTTCCTAGGGCTACTTGAAGAGGAAACAAACCATAGAGACAAAACAGGGAAGTTCTTTAATTTGTCAAGTTTCAAAGAGCTACTACAAACCATGCTGGATTTAGAATTCCAAATTCATCTATCTTTATAGGAGAGAACAGAGTGGAACGAAATATAAAAACTGCTACTGTAGACGAATGCTTCATCCTAGAAGAACAAAATTTGGTGAGCCAAGTGGGATTTGGGTACTGATCATTACCACCAATTATCATCAAGATTGGGTGAAAAAATATTTGCTGGTATTTTGGAAACTCGTAATTTCGTAGAAGCTTGGCAAACCCTCTCAGTGAAAGTGCTTTTCCACAGTCTGTGCTTAGGGCTTCTTGAAGAGTAAACAAACCATAGAGAGAAATCTGAGAACTCCTTTATTTGGTCAAGTTTCAAAGAGCTACTACAAACCATGTTGGATTTAGAGTTCCAAATTCATCTATCTAAATAGGAGAGAACAAAGGGAAACCTAAATATAAAAACTGCTAGTGTAGACGAAAGCTTCAAACTAGAAGAACAAAATTGCGTGAGCCAATTGGGATTTGTGTACTGATCATTACCACCAAGAATCATCAAATTTGGGTGAAAAAATATTTGCTGGTATTTCGAAACTCGTTATTTCTTAGAAGCTTGACAACCCCTCTCAATGAAAGTGCTTTTCCACAGTCTGTGCCTAGGGCTACTTGAAGAGAAAACAAACCATAGAGACAAAACTGAGAACTCCTTTATTTTGTCAAGTTTCAAAGAGATACTACAAACCATGTTGGATTTAGGGTTCCAAATTCATCTATCTGTATAGGAGAGAACAGAGGGAAACCTAAATATAAAAACTGCTACTGTAGACGAAAGCTTCAAACTAGAAGTACAAAATTTCGTGAGCCAAGTGGGATTTTGTGTACTGATCCTTACCACCAAGAATCATCAAATTTGGGTGAAAAAAAATATTTCCTGGTATTTCGGAAACTCGTTATTTCTTAGAAGCTTGGCAACCCCTCTCAATGAAAGTGCTTTTCCACAGTCTGTGCCTAGGGCTAATTGAAGAGGAAACAAACCATAGAGACAAAACTGAGAACTCCTTTATTTTGTCAAGTTTCAAAGAGCTACTACAAACCATGTTGGATTTAGAGTTCCAAATTCATCTATCTATATAGGAGAGAACAGAGGGAAACCTAAATATAAAAACTGCTACTGTAGAGGAACGCTTCAACCTAGAAGAACAAAAATTTGGTGAGCTAAGTGGGATTTGTGTACCGATCATTAGCAACAAGTACCATCAAGATTGGGTGAAAAAATATTTGCTGGTATTTCAGAAACTCGTTCTTTCTTAGAAGCTTGGCAACCCCTCTCAATGAAAGTGCTTTTCCACAGTCTGTGCCTAGGGCTACTTGAAGAGGAAACAAATCATAGAGACAAAACTGACAACTCCTTTATTTTGTCAAGTTTCAAAGAGCTACTATAAACCATGTTGGATTTAGCGTTCCAAATTCATCTATCTATATAGGAGAGAACAGAGGGAAACCTAAATATAAAAACTGCTACTGTAGACGAACGTTTCAACCTAGAAGAACAAAATTTGGTCAGCCAAGTGGGATTTGTGTACTGATCATTACCACCAAGTATCAACAAGATTGGGTGAAATAATATTTGCTGGTATTTCGGAAACTCGTTATTTCTTAGAAGCTTGGCAACCCATCTCAATGAAAGTGATTTCCACAGTCTGTGCCTAGGTCTACTTTTAGAGGAAACAAACCATAGAGACAAAACTGACAACTCCTTTATTTTGTCAAGTTTCAAAGAGCTACTACAAACCATGTTGGATTTAGAGTTCCAAATTCATCTATCTATATAGGAGAGAACACAGGGAAACCTAAATATAAAAACTGCTACTGCAGACGAACGCTTCAACCTAGAAGAACAAAATTTGGTGAGCCAAGTGGGATTTGGGTACTGATCATTACCACCAAGTATCATCAAGATTCGGTGAAAAAATATTTGCTGGTATTTCGGAAACTCGTAATTTCTTAGAAGCTTGGCAAACCCTCTCAATGAAAGTGCTTTTCCACAGTCTGTGCCTAGGGCTACTTGAAGAGGAAACAAATCATAGAGACAAAACTGAGAACTCCTTTATTTTGTCAAGTTTCAGAGAGCTACTACAAACCATGTGGGATTTAGAGTTCCAAATTCATCTATCTATATAGGAGAGAACAGAGGGAAACCTAAATATAAAAACTGCTACTGTGGACGAATGCTTCAACCTAGAAGAACGAAATTTGGTGAGCCAAGTGGGATTTGTGTACTGATCATTACCACCAATTATCATCAAGTTTGGGTGAAAAAATATTTTCTGGTATTTCGGAAACTCGATATTTCTTAGAAACTTGGCAACCCATCTCAATGAAAGTGCTTTCCACAGTCAGTTCCTAGGGCTACTTGAAGAGTAAACAAACCATAGAGAGAAATCTGAGAACTCCTTTATTTTGTCAAGTTTCAAAGTGCTACTACAAACCATGTTGGATTTAGAGTTCCAAATTCATCTATCTATATATGAGAGAACAGAGTGAAACCTAAATATAAAAACAGCTACTGTCGACGAACGCTTCAACATAGAAGAACAAAATTTGGTGAGCCAAGTGGGACATGTGTACTGATCATTACCACCAAGTATTTTCAAGATTGGGTGAAAAAATATTTGCTGGTATTTCGGAAACTCGTTATTTCTTAGAAGCTTGGAAACCCTCTCAATGAAAGTTCTTTCCACAGTCTGTGCCTAGGACTACTTGAAGAGGAAACAAACCATAGAGACAAAACTGAGAACTCCTTTATTTGGTCAAGTTTCAAAGAGCTACTACAAACCATGTTGAATTTAGAGTTCCAAATTCATCTATCTATATAGGAGAGAACAGAGGGAAACCTAAATATAATAACTGCTACTGTAGACGAAAGCTTCAACCTAGATGAACAAAATTTGGTGAGCCAAGTGGGATATGTGTACTGATCATTACCACCAGGTATAATCAAGATTGGGTGAAAAAAATATTTGCTGGTATTTCGGAAACTCGTTATTTCTTAGAAGCTTGGCAACCCGTCTCAATGAAAGTGCTTTTCCACAGTCTGTGCCTAGGGCTACTTGAAGAACAAACAAACCATAGAGAAAAATCTGAGAACTCCTTTATTTTGTCAAGTTTCAAACAGCTACTACAAAGCATGTTGGATTTACAGTTCCAAATTATCTATCTATATAGGAGAGAACAGAGGGAAACCTAAATATAAATCTGCTACTGTAGTCGAAAGCTTCAAACTAGAAGAATAAAATTTGGTGAGCTAAGTGGGATTTGTGTACCGATCATTAGCAACAGGTACCATCAAGATTGGGTGAAAAAATATTTGCTGGTATTTCAGAAACTCGTTCTTTCTTAGAAGCTTGGCAACCTCTCTCAATGAAAGTGCTTTCCACAGTCTGTGCCTAGGGCTACTTGAAGAGCAAACAAACCATAGAGAAAAATCTGAGAACTCCTTTATTTTGTCAAGTTTCAAAGAGCTACTACAAAGCATGTTGGATTTAGAGATCCAAATTCATCTGTCTATATAGGAGAGAACAGAGGGAAACCTAAATATAAAAACTGCTACTGTAGACGAACGCTTCAACCTACAAGAACAAAATTTGGTGAGCTAAGTGGGATTTGTGTACCGATCATTAGCAACAGGTACCATCAAGATTGGGTGAAAAAATATTTGCTGGTATTTCAGAAACTCGTTCTTTCTTAGAAGCTTGGCAACCTCTCTCAATGAAAGTGCTTTCCACAGTCTGTGCCTAGGGCTACTTGAAGAGCAAACAAACCATAGAGAAAAATCTGAGAACTCCTTTATTTTGTCAAATTTCAAAGAGCTACTACAAACCATGTTGGATTTAGAGTTCCAAATTCATCTATCTATATAGGAGAGAACAGAGGGAAACCTAAATATAAAAACTGATACTGTAGACGAAAGCTTCAAACTAGAAGAACAAAACTTCGTGAGCCAAGTGGGATTTGTGTACTGATCATTAGCACCAAGTATCATCAAATTTGGGTGAAAAAATATTTGCTGGTATTTCGGAAACTCGTTATTTCTTAGAAGCTTGGCAACCCCTCTCAATGAAAGTGCTTTTCCACAGTCTGTGCCTAGGGCTACTTGAAGAGGAAACAATCCATAGAGACAAAACTGAGAACTCCTTTATTTTGTTAAGTTTCAAAGAGCTACTACAAACCATGTTGGATTTAGAGTTCCAAATTCGTCTATCTATATATGAGAGAACAGAGGAAAACCTAAATATAAAAACTGCTACTGTAGACGAACGCTTCAACCTAGAAGAACAAAATTTGGTGAGCCAAGTGGGATTTTGGTACTGATCATTAGCACCAAGTATCATCAAGATTGGGTGAAAAAAATATTTGCTGGTATTTCGGAAACTCGTTATTTCTTAGAAGCTTGGCAACCCCTCTCAATGAAAGTGCTTTTCCACAGTTTGTGCCTAGGGCTACTTGAAGAGGAAACAAACCATAGAGACAAAACTGAGAACTCCTTTATTTTGTCAAGTTTCAAAGAGCTACTACAAACCATGTTGGATTAAGAGTTCCAAATTCATCTATCTATACAGGAGAGAACAGAGAGAAACCTAAATATAAAAACTGCTACTGTAGACGAACGCTTCAACCTAGAAGAACAAAACTTCGTGAGCCAAGTGGGATTTGTGTACTGATCATTACCACCAAGTATCATCAAGATTGGGTGAAAAAATATTTGCTGGTATTTCGGAAACTCGTTATTTCTTAGAAGCTTGGCAACCCCTCTCAATGAAAGTGCTTTTCCACAGTCTGTGCCTAGGGCTACTTGAAGAGGAAACAAACCATAGAGACAAATGTGAGAACTCCTTTATTTTGTCAAGTTTCAAAGAGCTACTACAAACCATGTTGGATTTAGAGTTCCAAATTCATCTATCTATATAGGAGAGACCCCAGGGAAACCTAAATATAAAAACTGCTACTGTAGACGAACGCTTCAACCTAGAAGAACAAAATTTGGTGAGCCAAGTGGGATTGTGTACTGATCATTAGCACCAAGTATCACCAAGATTGGGTGAAAAAATATTTGCTGGTATTTCGGAAACTCATAATTTCTTAGAAGCTTGGCAACCCCTCTTATTTAAAGTGCTTTTCCACAGTCTGTGCCTAGGGCTACTTGAAGAGGAAACAAACCATAGAGACAAAACTGAGAACTCCTTTATTTTGTCAGGTTTAAAAGAGCTACTACAAACCATGTTGATTTAGAGTTCCAAATTTATCTATCTATATGGGAGAGAACAGAGGGAAACCTAAATATAAAAACTGCTACTGTAGACGAACGCTTCAACCTAAAAGAACAAAATTTGGTGAGCCAAGTGGGATTTGTGTACTGATCATTACCACCATGTATCATCAAGATTGGGTGAAAAAATATTTGCTGGTATTTCGGAAACTCGTTATTTCTTAGAAGCTTGGCAACCCCTCTCAATGAAAGTGCTTTTCCACAGTCTGTGCCTAGGGCTACTTGAAGAGGAAACAAACCATAGAGACAAATCTGAGAACTCCTTTATTTTGTCAAGTTTCAAAGAGCTACTACAAACCATCTTGGATTTAGAGTTCCAAATTCATCTATCTATATAGGAGAGAACAGAGAGAAACCTAAATATAAAAACTGCTACTGTAGACGAACGCTTCAACCTAGAAGAACAAAATTTGGTGTGCCTGGTGGGATTTGTGTACTGATCATTACCACCAAGTATCAACAAGATTGTGTGAAAAAATATTTGCTGGTATTTCGGAAACTCGTTATTTCTTAAAGCTTGGCAACCCCTCTCAATGAAAGTGCTTTTCCACAGTCTGTGCCTAGGGCTACTTGAAGAGGAAACAAACCATAGAGAAAAAACTGAGAACTCCTTTGTTTTGTCAAGTTTCAAAGAGCTACTACAAACCATGTTGGATTTAGAGTTCCAAATTCATCTATCTTTATATGAGAGAACAGTGTGAAACCTAAATATAAAAACTGCTACTGTAGACGAACGCCTCAACCTAGAAGAACAAAATTTGGTGAGACAAGTGGGATTTGTGTACTGATCATTACCACCAACTATCATCAAGATTGAGTGAAAAAATATTTGCTGGTATTTCGGAAACTCGTTATTTCTTAGAAGCTTGGCAACCCCTCTCAATGAAAGTGCTTTTCCACAGTCTGTGCCTGGGGCTACTTGAAGAGGAAACAAACCATAGCGACAAAACTGAGAACTCCTTTATTTTGTCAAGTTTCAAAGAGCTACAACAAACCATGCTGGATTTAGAGTTCCAAATTCATCTTTCTATATAGGAGAGAACAGAGGGAAACGTAAATATAAAAACTGCTACTGTAGACGAACGCTTCAACCTAGAAGAACAAAACTTCGTGAGCCAAGTGGGATTTGTGTACTGATCATTAGCACCAAGTATCACCAAGATTGGGTGAAAAAATATTTGCTGGTATTTCGGAAACTCATAATTTCTTAGAAGCTTGGCAAACCCTCTTATTTAAAGTGCTTTTCCACAGTCTGTGCCTAGGGCTACTTGAAGAGGAAACAAACCATAGAGACAAAACTGAGAACTCCTTTATTTTGTCAGGTTTAAAAGAGCTACTACAAACCATGTTGATTTAGAGTTCCAAATTTATCTATCTATATGGGAGAGAACAGAGGGAAACCTAAATATAAAAACTGCTACTGTAGACGAACGCTTCAACCTAAAAGAACAAAATTTGGTGAGCCAAGTGGGATTTGTGTACTGATCATTACCACCATGTATCATCAAGATTGGGTGAAAAAATATTTGCTGGTATTTCGGAAACTCGTTATTTCTTAGAAGCTTGGAAACCCCTCTCAATGAAAGTGCTTTTCCACAGTCTGTGCCTAGGGCTACTTGAAGAGGAAACAAACCATAGAGACAAATCTGAGAACTCCTTTATTTTGTCAAGTTTCAAAGAGCTACTACAAACCATGTTGGATTTAGAGTTCCAAATTCATCTATCTATATAGGAGAGAACAGAGGGAAACCTAAATATAAAAACTGCTACTGTACACGAACGCTTCAACCTAGAAGAACTAAATTAGGTGAGCCAAGTGCGAATTGTGTACTGATCATTACCACCAAGTATCATCAAGATTGGGTGAAAAAATATTTGCTGGTATTTCGGAAACTCGTTATTTCTTAGAAGCTTGGCAACCCCTCTCAATGAAAGTACTTTTCCACAGTCTGTGCCTAGGGCTACTTGAAAAGGAAACAACCATAGAGACAAATCTGAGAACTCCTTTATTTTGTCAAGTTTCAAAGTGCTACTACAAACCATGTTGGATTTAGAGTTCCAAATTCATCTATCTATATATGAGAGAACAGAGGGAAACCTAAATATAAAAACTGCTACTGTAGACGAACGCTTCAACCTAGAAGAACAAAATTTGGTGGAAGTATGATTTGTGTACTGATCATTACCACGAAGTATCATCAAGATTGGGTGAAAAAATATTTGCTGGTATTTCGGAAACTCGTTATTTCTTAGAAGCTTGGCAACCCCTCTCAATGAAAGTGCTTTCCACAGTCTCTGCCTAGGGCTACTTGAAGTGGAAACAAACCATAGAGACAAAACTGAGAACTCCTTTATTTTGTCAAGTTTCAAAGAGCTACTACAAACCATGTTGGATTTAGAGTTCCAAATTCATCTATCTGTATAGGAGAGAACAGAGGGAAACCTAAATATAAAAACTGCTACTGTACACGAACGCTTCAACCTAGAAGAACTAAATTTGGTGAGCCAAGTGGGTTACGTGTACTGATCGTTAGCAACAAGTATCATCAAGATTGGGTGAAAAAATATTTGCTGGTATTTCGGAAACTCGTTATTTCTTAGAAGCTTGGCAACCCCTCTCAATGAAAGTGCTTTCCACAGTCTGTGCCTAGGGCTACTTGAAGAGGAAACAAACCATAGAGACAAAACCTAGAACTCCTTTATTTTGTCAAGTTTCAAAGAGCTACTACAAACCATGTTGGATTTAGAGTTCCAAATTCATCTATCTATATAGGAGAGAACAGAGGGAAACCTAAATATAAAAACTGCTACTGTAGACGAACGCTTCAACCTAGAAGAACAAAATTTGGTGAGCCAAGTGGGATTTGTGTACTGATCATTAGCACCAAGTATCATCAAGATTGGGTTAAAAAAATATTTGCTGGTATTTCGGAAACTCTTAATTTCTTAGAAGCTTGGCAACCCCTCTCAATGAAAGTGCTTTTCCACAGTCTGTGCCTAGGGCTACTTGAAGAGGAAACAAACCATAGAGACAAAACTGAGAACTCCTTTATTTTGTCAAGTTTCAAAGAGCTACTACAAACCATGTTGGATTTAGAGTTCCAAATTCATCTATCTGTATAGGAGAGAACAGAGGGAAACCTACATATAAAAAGTGCTACTGTACACGAACGCTTCAACCTAGAAGAACTAAATTTGGTGAGCCAAGTGGGTTATGTGTACTGATCGTTAGCAACAAGTATCATCAAGATTGGGTGAAAAAATATTTGCTTGTATTTCAGAAACTCGTTATTTCTTAGAAGATTGGCAACCCCTCTCAATGAAAGTGCTTTCCACAGACTGTGCCTAGGGCTACTTGAAGAGGAAACAAACCATAGAGACAAAACTGAGAACTCCTTTATTTTGTCAAGTTTCAAAGAGCTACTACAAACCATGTTGGATTTGGAGTTCCAAATTCATCTATCTATATAGGAGAGAACAGAGAGAAACCTAAATATAAAAACTGCTACTGTAGACGAACGCTTCAACCTAGAAGAACAAAATTTGGTGAGCCAAGTGGGATTTGTGTACTGATCATTACCACCAAGTATCATCAAGATTGGGTGAAAAAATATTTGCTGGTATTTCGGAAACTCGTTATTTCTTAGAAGCTTGGCAATCCCTCTCAATGAAAGTGCTTTTCCACAGTCTGTGCCTAGGGCTACTTGAAGAGGAAACAAACCATAGAGACAAATCTGAGAACTCCTTTATTTTGTCAAGTTTTAAAGAGCTACTACAAACCATGTTGGATTTAGAGTTCCAAATATATCTATCTATATAGAAAAGAACAGAGGGAAACCTAAATATAAAAACTGCTACTGTACACGTACGCTTCAACCTAGAACAACTAAATTTGGTGAGCCAAGAGGGATTTGTGTACTGATCATTACCACCAAGTATCAACAAGATTGTGTGAAAAAATATTTGCTGGTATTTCGGAAACTCGTTATGTCTTAGAATCTTGGCAACCCATCTCAATGAAAGTGCTTTCCACACTCTTTGCCTAGGGCTACTTGAAGAGGAAACAATCCATAGAGAAAAAACTGAGAACTCCTTTATTTTGTCAAGTTTCAAAGAGCTACTACAAACCATGTTGGATTTAGAGTTCCAAATTCATCTATCTATATAGGAGAGAACAGAGGGAAACCTAAATATAAAAACTGCTACTGTAGACGAACGCTTCAACCTAGAAGAATTAAATTTGGTGAGCCAAGTGGGATATGTGCACTGATCATTAGCTACAAGTATCATCAATATTGGGTGAAAAAATATTTGCTGGTATTTCGGAAACTCGTTATTTCTTAGAAGCTTGGCAACCCATCTCAATGAAAGTGCTTTCCACAGTCTGTGCCTAGGGATACTTGAAGAGGAAACAAACCATAGAGACAAAACTGAGAACTCCTTTATTTTGTCAAGTTTCAAAGAGCTACTACAAACCATGTTGGATTTAGAGTTCCAAATTCATCTATCTGTATAGGAGAGAACAGAGGGAAACCTAAATATAAAAACTGCTACTGTACACGAACGCTTCAACCTAGAAGAACTAAATTTGGTGAGCCAAGTGGGTTATGTGTACTGATCGTTAGCAACAAGTATCATCAAGATTGGGTGAAAAAATATTTGCTGGTATTTCGGAGACTCGTTATTTCTTAGAAGCTTGGCAACCCCTCTCAATGAAAGTGCTTTCCACAGTCTGTGCCTAGGGCTACTTGAAGAGGAAACAAACCATAGAGACAAAACCGAGAACTCCTTTATTTTTGTCAAGTTTCAAAGAGCTACTACAAACCATGTTGGATTTAGAGTTCCAAATTCATCTATCTATATAGGAGAGAACAGAGGGAAACCTAAATATAAAAACTGCTACTGTAGACGAACGCTTCAACCTAGAAGAACAAAATTTGGTGAGCCAAGTGGGATTTGTGTACTGATCATTAGCACCAAGTATCATCAAGATTTGGTGAAAAAATATTTGCTGGTATTTCGGAAACTCGTAATTTCTTAGAAGCTTGGCAACCCCTCTCAATGAAAGTGCTTTTCCACAGTCTGTGCCTAGGTGTACTTGAAGAGGAAACAAACCATAGAGACAAAACTGAGAACTCCTTTATTTTGTCAAGTTTCAAAGAGCTACTACAAACCATGTTGGATTTAGAGTTCCAAATTCATCTATCTATATAGGAGAGAACAGAGGGAAACCTAAATATAAAAACTGCTACTGTAGACGAACTCATCAACCTAAAAGAACAAAATTTGGTGAGCCAAGTGGGATTTGTGTACTGATCATTACCACCAAGTATCATCAAGTTTGGGTAAAGAAATATTTGCTGGTATTTCAGAAACTGGTTATTTCTTAGAAGCTTGGCAACCCCTATCAATGAAAGTGCATTTCCACAGTCTGTGCCTAGGGCTACTTGAAGAGGAAACAAACCATAGAGACAAATCTGAGAACTCCTTTATTTTGTCAAGTTTCAAAGAGCTACTACAAACCATGTTGGATTTAGAGTTCCAAATTCATCTATCTATATAGAAGAGAACAGAGGGAAACCTAAATATAAACACTGCTACTGTACACGAACGCTTCAAACTAGAAGAACTAAATTTGGTGAGCCAAGTGCGAATTGTGTACTGATCATTTCCACCAAGTATCATCAAGATTGGGTGAAAAAATATTTGCTGGTATTTCGGAAACTCGTTATTTCTTAGAAGCTTGGCAACCCCTCTCAATGAAAGTACTTTTCCACAGTCTGTGCCTAGGGCTACTTGAAGAGGAAACAAACCATAGAGAGAAAACTGAGAACTCCTTTATTTTGTCAAGTTTCAAAGAGCTACTACAAACCATGTTGGATTTAGAGTTCCAAATTCATCTATCTATATAGGAGAGAACAGAGAGAAACCTAAATATAAAAACTGCTACTGTAGACGAACTCATCAACCTAAAAGAACAAAATTAGGTGAGCCAAGTGGGATTTGTGTACTGATCATTACAACCAAGGATCATCAAGATTGGGTAAAAAAATATTTGCTGGTATTTCGGAAACTGGTTATTTCTTAGAAGCTTGGCAACCCCTCTCAATGAAAGTGCTTTTCCCACAGTCTGTGCCTAGGGCTATTTGAAGAGGAAACAAACCATAGAGACAAAACTGAGAACTCCTTTATTTTGTCAAGTTTCAAAGAGCTACTACAAACCATGTTGGATTTAGAGTTCCAAATTCATCTATCTGTATAGGAGAGAACAGAGGGAAACCTAAATATAAAAACTGCTACTGTACACGAACGCTTCAACCTAGAAGAACTAAATTTGGTGAGCCAAGTGGGTTATGTGTACTGATCGTTAGCAACAAGTATCATCAAGATTGGGTGAAAAAATATTTGCTGGTATTTCGGAAACTCGTTATTTCTTAGAAGCTTGGCAACCCCTCTCAATGAAAGTGCTTTCCACAGTCTGTGCCTAGGCTACTTGAAGAGGAAACAAACCATAGAGACAAAACCTAGAACTCCTTTATTTTGTCAAGTTTCAAAGAGCTACTACAAACCATGTTGGATTTAGAGTTCCAAATTTATCTATCTATATAGGAGAGAACAGAGGGAAACCTAAATATAAAAACTGCTACTGTAGACGAACGCTTCAACCTAGAAGAACAAAATTTGGTGAGCCAAGTGGGATTTGTGTACTGATCATTAGCACCAAGTATCATCAAGATTGGGTGAAAAAATATTTGCTGGTATTTCGGAAACTCGTTATTTCTTAGAAGCTTGGCAACCCTCTCAATGAAAGTGCTTTCCACAGACTGTGCCTAGGGCTACTTGAAGAGGAAACAAACCATAGAGACAAAACTGAGAACTCCTTTATTTTGTCAAGTTTCAAAGAGCTACTACAAACCATGTTGGATTTGGAGTTCCAAATTCATCTATCTATATAGGAGAGAACCAGAGAGAAATCTAAATATAAAAACTGCTACTGTAGACGAACGCTTCAACCTAGAAGAACAAAATTTGGTGAGCCAAGTGGGATTTGTGTACTGATCATTACCACCAAGTATCATCAAGATTGGGTGAAAAAATATTTGCTGGTATTTCGGAAACTCGTTATTTCTTAGAAGCTTGGCAATCCCTCTCAATGAAAGTGCTTTTCCACAGTCTGTGCCTAGGGCTACTTGAAGAGGAAACAAACCATAGAGACAAATCTGAGAACTCCTTTATTTTGTCAAGTTTTAAAGGAGCTACTACAAACCATGTTGGATTTAGAGTTCCAAATATATCTATCTATATAGAAAAGAACAGAGGGAAACCTAAATATAAAACTGCTACTGTACACGTACGCTTCAACCTAGAAGAACTAAATTTGGTGAGCCAAGAGGGATTTGTGTACTGATCATTACCACCAAGTATCAACAAGATTGTGTGAAAAAATATTGCTGGTATTTCGGAAACTCGTTATGTCTTAGAATCTTGGCAACCCATCTCAATGAAAGTGCTTTCCACAGTCTTTGCCTAGGGCTACTGAAGAGGAAACAATCCATAGAGAAAAAACTGAGAACTCCTTTATTTTGTCAAGTTTCAAAGAGCTACTACAAACCATGTTGGATTTAGAGTTCCAAATTCATCTATCTATATAGGAGAGAACAGAGGGAAACCTAAATATAAAACTGCTACTGTAGACGAACGCTTCAACCTAGAAGAATTAAATTTGTGAGCCAAGTGGGATATGTGCACTGATAATTAGCTACAAGTATCATCAATATTGGGTGAAAAAATATTTGCTGGTATTTCGGAAACTCGTTATTTCTTAGAAGCTTGGCAACCCATCTCAATGAAAGTGCTTTCCACAGTCTGTGCCTAGGGGATACTTGAAGTGGAAACAAACCATAGAGACAAAACTGAGAACTCCTTTATTTTGTCAAGTTTCAAAGAGCTACTACAAACCATGTTGGGTTTAGAGTTCCAAATTCATCTATCTGTATAGGAGAGAACAGAGGGAATCCTAAATATAAAAACTGCTACTGTACGCGAACGCTTCAACCTAGAAGAACTAAATTTGTTGAGCCAAGTGGGTTATGTGTACTGATCGTTAGCAACAAGTATCATGAAGATTGGGTGAAAAAATATTTGCTGGTATTTCGGAAACTCGTTATTTCTTAGAAGCTTGGCAACCCCTCTCAATGAAAGTGCTTTCCACAGTCTGTGCCTAGGGCTACTTGAAGAGGAAAACAAACCATAGAGACAAAACTGAGAACTCGTTTATTTTGTCAAGTTTCAAAGAGCTACTACAAACTATGTTGGATTTAGAGTTCCAAATTCATCTATCTATATAGGAGAGAACAGAGAGAAACCTAAATATAAAAACTGCTACTGTAGACGAACACTTCAACCTAGAAGAACAAAATTTGGTGAGCCAAGTGGGATTTGTGTACTGATCATTACCAGCAAGTATCATCTAGATTGGGTGAAAAAATATTTGCTGGTATTTCGGAAACTCGTTATGTCTTAGAAGCTTGGGCAATCCCTCTCAATGAAAGGTGCTTTTCCACAGTCTGTGCCTAGGGCTACTTGAAGAGGAAACAAACCATAAAGACAAATCTGAGAACTCCTTTATTTTGTCAAGTTTCAAAGAGCTACTACAAACCATGTTGGATTTAGAGTCCAAATTCATCTATCTATATAGAAGAGAACAGAGGGAAACCTAAATATAAACACTGCTACTGTACACGAACGCTTCAACCTAGAAGAACTAAATTTGGTGAGCCAAGTGCGAATTGTGTACTGATCATTTCCACCAAGTATCATCAAGATTGGGTGAAAAAATATTTGCTGGTATTTCGGAAACTCGTTATTTCTTAGAAGCTTGGCAACCCCTCTCAATGAAAGGACTTTTCCACAGTCTGTGCCTAGGGCTACTTGAAGAGGAAACAAACCATAGAGACAAAACTGAGAACTCCTTTATTTTGTCAAGTTTCAAAGAGCTACTACAAACCATGTTGGATTTAGAGTTCCAAATTCATCTATCTATATAGGAGAGAACAGAGAGAAACCTAAATATAAAAACTGCTACTGTAGACGAACTCATCAACCCTAAAGAACAAAATTAGGTGAGCCAAGTGGGATTTGTGTACTGATCATTACCACCAAGGATCATCAAGATTGGGTAAAAAAATATTTGCTGGTATTTCGGAAACTGGTTATTTCTTAGAAGCTTGGCAACCCCTCTCAATGAAAGTGCTTTTCCACAGTCTGTGGCCTAGGGCTATTTGAAGAGGAAACAAACCATAGAGACAAAACTGAGAACTCCTTTATTTTGTTTCAAGTTTCAAAGAGCTACTACAAACCATGTTGGATTTAGAGTTCCAAATTCATCTATCTGTATAGGAGAGAACAGAGGGAAACCTAAATATAAAAACTGCTACTGTACACGAACGCTTCAACCTAGAAGAACTAAATTTGGTGAGCCAAGTGGGTTATGTGTACTGATCGTTAGCAACAAGTATCATCAAGATTGGGTGAAAAAATATTTGCTGGTATTTCGGAAACTCGTTATTTCTTAGAAGCTTGGCAACCCCTCTCAATGAAAGTGCTTTCCACAGTCTGTGCCTAGGGCTACTTGAAGAGGAAACAAACCATAGAGACAAAACCTAGAACTCCTTTATTTTGTCAAGTTTCAAAGAGCTACTACAAACCATGTTGGATTTAGAGTTCCAAATTCATCTATCTATATAGGAGAGAACAGAGGGAAACCTAAATATAAAAACTGCTACTGTAGACGAACGCTTCAACCTAGAAGAACAAAATTTGGTGAGCCAAGTGGGATTTGTGTACTGATCATTAGCACCAAGTATCATCAAGATTGGGTGAAAAAATATTTGCTGGTATTTCGGAAACTCTTAATTTCTTAGAAGCTTGGCAACCCCTCTCAATGAAAGTGCTTTTCCACAGTCTGTGCCTAGGGCTACTTGAAGAGGAAACAAACCATAGAGACAAAACTGAGAACTCCTTTATTTTGTCAAGTTTCAAAGAGCTACTACAAACCATGTTGGATTTAGAGTTCCAAATTCATCTATCTGTATAGGAGAGAACAGAGGGAAACCTAAATATAAAAAGTGCTACTGTACACGAACGCTCAACCTAGAAGAACTAAATTTGGTGAGCCAAGTGGGTTATGTGTACTGATCGTTAGCAACAAGTATCATCAAGATTGGGTGAAAAAATATTTGCTGGTATTTCGGAAACTCGTTATTTCTTAGAAGCTTGGCAACCCTCTCAATGAAAGTGCTTTCCACAGACTGTGCCTAGGGCTACTTGAAGAGGAAACAAACCATAGAGACAAAACTGAGAACTCCTTTATTTTGTCAAGTTTCAAAGAGCTACTACAAACCATGTTGGATTTTGGAGTTCCAAATTCATCTATCTATATAGGAGAGAACAGAGAGAAATCTAAATATAAAAACTGCTACTGTAGACGAACGCTTCAACCTAGAAGAACAAAATTTGGTGAGCCAAGTGGGATTTGGTGTACTGATCATTACCACCAAGTATCATCAAGATTGGGTGAAAAAATATTTGCTGGTATTTCGGAAACTCGTTATTTCTTAGAAGCTTGGCAATCCCTCTCAATGAAAGTGCCTTTTCCACAGTCTGTGCCTAGGGCTACTTGAAGAGGAAACAAACCATAGAGACAAATCTGAGAACTCCTTTATTTTGTCAAGTTTTAAAGAGCTACTACAAACCATGTTGGATTTAGAGTTCCAAATATATCTATCTATATAGAAAAGAACAGAGGGAAACCTAAATATAAAAACTGCTACTGTACACGTACGCTTCAACCTAGAAGAACTAAATTTGGTGAGCCAAGAGGGATTTGTGTACTGATCATTACCACCAAGTATCAACAAGATTGTGTGAAAAAATATTTGCTGGTATTTCGGAACTCGTTATGTCTTAGAATCTTGGCAACCCATCTCAATGAAAGTGCTTTCCACAGTCTTTGCCTAGGGCTACTTGAAGAGGAAACAATCCATAGAGAAAAAACTGAGAACTCCTTTATTTTGTCAAGTTTCAAAGAGCTACTACAAACCATGTTGGATTTAGAGTTCCAAATTCATCTATCTATATAGGAGAGAACAGAGGGAAACCTAAATATAAAAACTGCTACTGTAGACGAACGCTTCAACCTAGAAGAATTAAATTTGGTGAGCCAAGTGGGATATGTGCACTGATAATTAGCTACAAGTATCATCAATATTGGGTGAAAAAATATTTGCTGGTATTTCGGAAACTCGTTATTTCTTAGAAGCTTGGCAACCCATCTCAATGAAAGTGCTTTCCACAGTCTGTGCCTAGGGATACTTGAAGTGGAAACAAACCATAGAGACAAAACTGAGAACTCCTTTATTTTGTCAAGTTTCAAAGAGCTACTACAAACCATGTTGGGTTTAGAGTTCCAAATTCATCTATCTGTATAGGAGAGAACAGAGGGAATCCTAAATATAAAAACTGCTACTGTACGCGAACGCTTCAACCTAGAAGAACTAAATTTGTTGAGCCAAGTGGGTTATGTGTACTGATCGTTAGCAACAAGTATCATGAAGATTGGGTGAAAAAATATTTGCTGGTATTTCGGAAACTCGTTATTTCTTAGAAGCTTGGCAACCCCTCTCAATGAAAGTGCTTTCCACAGTCTGTGCCTAGGGCTACTTGAAGAGGAAACAAACCATAGAGACAAAACTGAGAACTCGTTTATTTTGTCAAGTTTCAAAGAGCTACTACAAACTATGTTGGATTTAGAGTTCCAAATTCATCTATCTATATAGGAGAGAACAGAGAGAAACCTAAATATAAAAACTGCTACTGTAGACGAACGCTTCAACCTAGAAGAACAAAATTTGGTGAGCCAAGTGGGATTTGTGTACTGATCATTACCAGCAAGTATCATCTAGATTGGGTGAAAAAATATTTGCTGGTATTTCGGAAACTCGTTATGTCTTAGAAGCTTGGCAATCCCTCTCAATGAAAGTGCTTTTCCACAGTCTGTGCCTAGGGCTACTTGAAGAGGAAACAAACCATAAAGACAAATCTGAGAACTCCTTTATTTTGTCAAGTTTCAAAGAGCTACTACAAACCATGTTGGATTTAGAGTCCCAAATTCATCTATCTATATAGAAAAGAACAGAGGGAAACCTAAATATAAAAACTGCTACTGTACACGAACGCTTCAACCTAGAAGAACTAAATTTGGTGAGCCAAGAGGGATTTGTGTACTGATCATTACCACCAAGTATCAACAAGATTGTGTGAAAAAATATTTGCTGGTATTTCGGAAACTCGTTATGTCTTAGAAGCTTGGCAACCCCTCTCAATGAAAGTACTTTTCCACAGTCTGTGCCTAGGGCTACTTGAAGAGGAAACAAACCATAGAGACAAAACTGAGAACTCCTTTATTTTGTCAAGTTTCAAAGAGCTACTACAAACCATGTTGGATTTAGAGTTCCAAATTCATCTATCTATATAGGAGAGAACAGAGAGAAACCTAAATATAAAAACTGCTACTGTAGACGAACTCAACAACCTAAAAGAACAAAATTTGGTGAGCCAAGTGGGATTTGTGTACTGATCATTACCACCAAGGATCATCAAGATTGGGTAAAAAAATATTTGCTGGTATTTCGGAAACTGGTTATTTCTTAGAAGCTTGGCAACCCCTCTCAATGAAAGTGCTTTTCCACAGTCTGTGCCTAGGGCTATTTGAAGAGGAAACAAACCATAGAGACAAATCTGAGAACTCCTTTATTTTGTCAAGTTTCAAAGTGCTACTACAAACCATGTTGGATTTAGAGTTCCAAATTCATCTATCTATATAGGAGAGAACAGAGAGAAACCTAAATATAAAAACTGCTACTGTAGACGAACGCTTCAACCTAGAATAACAAAATTTGGTGAGCCAAGTGGGATTTGTGTACTGATCATTACCACCAAGTATCAACAAGATTGTGTGAAAAATATTTGCTGGTATTTCGGAAATTCTTTATTTCTTAGAAGCTTGACAACCCATCTCAATGAAAGTGCTTTCCACAGTCTGTGCCTAGGGCTACTTTAAAAGGAAACAAACCATAGACACAAAACTGAGAACTCATTATTTTGACAAGTTTCAAAGAGCTACTACAAACCATGTTGGATTTAGAGTTCCAAATTCATCTATCTATATAGGAGAGAAGAGAGGAAAACCTAAATATAAAAACTCCTACTGTACACGAACGCTTCAACCTTGAAGAACTAAATTTGGTGAGCCAAGTGGGATTTGTGTACTGATCATTAGCAGCAAGTATCCACAAGATTGGGTGAAAAAATATTTGCTGGTATTTCGGAAACTCGTTATTTCTTAGAAGCTTGGCAACCCCTCTCAATGAAAGTGCTTTTCCACAGTCTGTGCCTAGGGCTACTTGAAGAGGAAACAAACCATAGAGAAAAAACTGAGAACTCCCTTATTTTGTCAATTTTCAAGGAGCCACTACAAAGCATGTTGGATTTAGAGTTCCAAATTCATCTATCTATATGGGAGAGAACAGAGGGAAACCTAAATATAAAAACTGCTACTGTACACGAACGCTTCAACCTAGAAGAACTAAATTTGGTGAGCCAAAAGGGATTTTTGTACTGATCATTACCATCAAGTATCATCAAGATTGGGTGAAAAAATATTTGCTGGTATTTCGGAAATTTGTTATTTCTTAGAAGCTTGGCAACCCATCTCAATGAAATTGCTTTCCACAGTCTGTGCCTAGGGCTACTTTAAGAGGAAACAAACCATAGAGACAAAACTGAGAACTCCTTTATTTTGTCAAGTTTCAAAGAGCTACTACAAAGCATGTTGGATTTAGAGTTCCAAATTCATCTATCTATATAGGATAGAACAGAGGGAAACCTAAATATAAAAACTGCTACTGTAGACGAACGCTTCAACCTAGAAGAACAAAATTTGGTGAGCCAAGTGGGATTTGTGTCCTGATCATTACCACCAAGTATCATCAAGATTGGGTGAAAAAATATTTGCTGGTATTTCGGAAACTCGTTATTTCTTAGAAGCTTGGCAACCCATCTCAATGAAAGTGCTTTCCACAGTCTGTGCCTAGGGCTACTTTAAGAGGAAACAAACCATAGAGAGAAAACTGAGAACTCCTTTATTTTGTCAAGTTTCAAAGAGCTACTACAAACCATGTTGGATTTAGAGTTAAAAATTCATCTATCTATATAGGAGAGAACAGAGGGTAACCTAAATAAAAAACTGCTACTGTAGACGAACGCTTCAACCTAGAAGAACAAAATTTGATGAGCCAAGTGGGATTTGTGTACTGATCATTAGCACCAAGTATCATCAAGATTGGGTCAAAAAATATTTGCTGGTATTTCGGAAACTCGTTATTTCTTAGAGGCTTGGCAACCCCTCTCAATGAAAGTGCTTTTCCACAGTGTGTGCCTAGGGCTGCTTGAAGAGGAAACAAACAACAGAGACAAATCTGAGAACTCCTTAATTTTTTCAAGTTTCAAAGAGCTACTACAAACCATGTTGGATTTAGAGTTCCAAATTCATCTACCTATATAGGAGAGAACAGAGAGAAACCTAAATATAAAAACTGCTACTGTAGACGAACGCTTCAACCTAGAAGAACAAAATTTGGTGAGGCAAGTGGGATTTGTGTACTGATCACTACCACCAATTATCATCAAGATTGGGTGAAGAAATATTTGCTGGTATTTCGGAAACTCATTATTTCTTAGAAGCTAGGCAACCAATCTCAATGAAAGTGCTTTCCACAGTCTGTGCCTAGGGCTACTTGAAGAGGAAACAAACCATAGAGACAAAACTGAGAACTCCTTTATTTTGTCAAGTTTCAAAGAGCTACTACAATCCATGTTGGATTTAGAGTTCCAAATTCATCTATCTATATAGGAGAGAACAGAGAGAAACCTAAATATAAAAACTGCTACTGTACAGGAATGCTTCATCCTAGATGAACAAAAATTGGTTAGCCAAGTGGGATTTGTGTGCTGATCATTACCACCAAGTATCATCAAGTTTGGGTGAAAAAATATTTGCTGGTATTTCGGAAACTCGTTATTTCTTAGAAGCTTGGCAACACCTCTCAATGAAAGTGCTTTTCCAGAGTCTGTGCCTAGGGCTACTTGAAGAGGAAACAAACCATAGAGACAAAACTGAGAACTCCTTTATTTTGTCAATTTTCAAGGAGCTACTACAAAGCATTTTGGATTTAGAGTTCCAAATTCATCTATCTATATGGGAGAGAACAGAGGGAAACCTAAATATAAAAACTGCTACTGTACACGAACGCTTCAACCTAGAAGAACTAAATTTGGTGAGCCAAAAGGATTTGTGTACTGATCATTACCACCAAGTATCATCAAGATTGGGTGAAAAAATATTTGCTAGTATTTCAGAAACTCGTTATTTCTTAGAAGATTGGCAACCCATCTCAATGAAAGTGCTTTCCACAGTCTGTGCCTAGGGCTACTTTAAGAGGAAACAAACCATAGAGACAAAACTGAGAACTCCTTTATTTTGTCAAGTTTCAAAGAGCTACTACAAACCATGTTGGATTTAGAGTTCCAAATTGATCTATTTATGGGAGAGAACAGAGGGAAACCTAAATATAAAAACTGCTACTGTAGAAGAACGCTTCAACCTAGAAGAACAAAATTTGGTGAGCCAAGTGGGATTTGTGTACTGATCATTACCACCCAGTATCATCAAGATTGGGTGAAAAAATATTTGCTGGTATTTCGGAAACTCGTTATTTCTTAGAAGCTTGGCAACCCATCTCAATGAATGTGCTTTTCCACAGTCTGTGCCTACGGCTACTTGAAGAGGAAACAAACCATAGAGAGAAAACTGAGAACTCCTTTATTTTGTCAAGTTTCAAAGAGCTACTACAAACCATGTTGGATTTAGAGTTCCAAATTCATCTATCTATATAGGAGAGAACAGAGGGAAACCTAAATATAAAAACAACTACTGTAGACGAACGCTTCAACCTTGAAGAACAAAATTTGGTAAGCCAAGTGGGATTTGTGTACTGATCATTACCACCAAGTATCATCAAGATTGGGTCAAAAAATATTTGCTGGTATTTCGGAAACTCATTGTTTCTTAGAAGCTTGGCAACCCCTCTCAATGAAAGTGCTTTTCCACAGTCTGTGCCTAGGGCTACTTGAAGAGGAAACAAACCATAGAGACAAATCTGAGAACTCTTTAATTTTGTCAAGTTTCAAAGAGCTACTACAAACCATGTTGGATTTAGAGTTCCAAATTCATCTACCTATATAGGAGAGAACAGAGAGAAACCTAAATATAAAAACTGCTACTGTAGACGAACGCTTCAACCTAGAAAAACAAAATTTGGTGAGGCAAGTGGGATTTGTGTACTGATCACTACCACCAAGTATCATCAAGATTGGGTGAAGAAATATTTGATGGTATTTCGGAAACTCGTTATTTCTTAGAAGCTTGGCAACCCCTCTCAATGAAAGTGCTTTTCCAGAGTCTGTGCCTAGGGCTACTTGAAGAGGAAACAAACCATAGAGACAAAACTGAGAACTCCTTTATTTTGTCAATTTTCAAGGAGCTACTACAAAGCATGTTGGATTTAGAGTTCCAAATTCATCTATCTATATGGGAGAGAACAGAGGGAAACCTAAATATAAAAACTGCTACTGTACACGAACGCTTCAACCTAGAAGAACTAAATTTGGTGAGCCAAAAGGATTTGTGTACTGATCATTACCACCAAGTATCATCAAGATTGGGTGAAAAAATATTTGCTAGTATTTCAGAAACTCGTTATTTCTTAGAAGTTTGGCAACCCATCTCAATGAAAGTGCTTTTCCACAGTCTGTGCCTAGGGCTACTTTAAGAGGAAACAAACCATAGAGACAAAACTGAGAACTCCTTTATTTTGTCAAGTTTCAAAGAGCTACTACAAACCATGTTGGATTTAGAGTTCCAAATTCATCTATCTATATAGGAGAGACAAGAGGGAAACCTAAATATAAAAACTGCTACTGTAGACGAACGCTTCAACCTAGAAGAACAAAATTTGGTGAGCCAAGTGGGATTTGTGTACTGATCATTACCACCAAGTATCATCAAGATTGTGTGAAAAAATATTTGCTGGTATTTCGAAAACTCGTTATTTCTTAGAAGCTTGGCAACCCCTCTCAATGAAAGTGCTTTTCCACAGTCTTGGCCTAGGGCTACTTGAAGAGGAAACAAACCATAGAGACAAATCTGAGACTCCTTTATTTTGTCAAGTTTCAAAGAGCTACTACAAACCCATGTTGGATTTAGAGTTCCAAATTCATCTATCTATATAGGAGAAACAGAGAGAAACCTAAATATAAAAACTGCTACTGTAGACGAACGCTTCAACCTAGAAGAACAAAATTTGGTGAGCCAAGTGGGATTTGTGTGCTGATCATTACCACCAAGTATCAACAAGATTGTGTGAATAATATTTGCTGGTATTTCGGAACTCGTAATTTCTTAGAAGCTTGGAAACCCATCTCAATGAAATTGCTTTCCACAGTCTGTGCCTAGGGCTACTTTAAGAGGAAACAAACCATAGAGACAAAACTGAGAACTCCTTTATTTTGTCAAGTTTCAAAGAGCTACTACAAACCATGTTGGATTTAGAGTTCCAAATTCATCTATCTATATAGGAGAGAACAGAGGGAAACCTAAATATAAAAAGTGCTACTGTAGACGAACGCTTCAACCTAGAAGAACAAAAATTTGGTGAGCCAAGTGGGATTTGTGTACTGATCATTACCACAAAGTATCATCAAGATTGGGTGAAAAAATATTTGCTGGTATTTCGGAAACTCGTTATTTCTTAGAAGATGGCAACCGCTCTCAATGAAAGTGCTTTTCCACAGTCTGTGCTTAGGGCTACTTGAAGAGGAAACAAACCATAGATAATAATCTGAGAACTCCTTTATTTTGTCATTTTCAACAAGCTACTACAAACCATGTTGGATTTAGAGTTCCAAATTCATCTACATATATAGGAGAGAACAGAGGGAAACCTAAATATAAAAACTGCTACTGTACATGAACGCTTCAACCTAGAAGAACTAAATTTGGTGAGCCAAGTGGGATTTGTGTACTGATCATTACCACCAAGTATCAACAAGATTGTGTGAAAAAATATTTGCTGGTATTTCGGAAACTCGTTATTTCTTAGAAGCTTGGCAACCCATCTCAATGAAAGTGCTTTCCACAGTCTCTGCCTAGGCTACTTGAAGAGGAAACAAACCATAGGGACAAAACTGAGAACTCTTTTATTTTGTCAAGTTTTCAAAGAGCTACTACAAACCATGTTGGATTTAGAGTTCCAAATTCATCTATCTATATAGAAGAGAACAGAGGGAAACCTAAATATAAAAACTGCTACTGTGGACGAACGCTTCAACCTAGAATAACAAAATTTGGTGAGCCAAGTGGGATTTGTGTACTGATCTTTACCACCAAGTATCAACAAGATTGTGTGAAAATATTTGCTGGTATTTCGGAAACTCTTTATTTCTTAGAAGCTTGACAACCCATCTCAATGAAAGTGCTTTCCACAGTCTGTGCCTAGGGCTACTTTAAAAGGAAACAAACCATAGAGACAAAACTGAGAACTCCTTTATTTTTGCCAAGTTTCAAAGAGCTACTACAAACCATCTTGGATTTAGAGTTCCAAATCATCTATTTATATAGGAGAGAACAGAGGGAAACCTAAATATAAAAACTCCTACTGTACACGAACGCTTCAACCTTGAAGAACTAAATTTGGTGAGCCAAGGGGATTTGTGTACTGATCATTAGCAGCAAGTATCCACAAGATTGGGTGAAAAAATATTTGCTGGTATTTCGGGAAACTCGTTATTTCTTAGAAGCTTGGCAAACCTCTCAATGAAAGTGCTTTTCCACAGTCTGTGCCTAGGGCTACTTGAAGAGGAAACAAACCATAGAGAAAAAACTGAGAACTCCTTTATTTTGTCAATTTTCAAGGAGCCACTACAAAGCATGTTGGATTTAGAGTTCCATATTCATCTATCTATATGGGAGAGAACAGAGGGAAACCTAAATATAAAACTGCTACTGTACACGAACGCTTCAACCTAGAAGAACTAAATTTGGTGAGCCAAAAGGGATTTGTGTACTGATCATTACCACCAAGTATCTTCAAGATTGGGTGAAAAAATATTTGCTAGTATTTCGGAAACTCGTTATTTCTTAGAAGCTTGGCAACCCCTCTCAATAAAAGTGCTTTCCACAGTCTGTGCCTAGGGCTACTTTAAGAGGAAACAAACCATAGAGACATAACTGAGAACTCCTTTATTTTGATAAGTTTCAAAGAGTTACTACAAACCATGTTGGATTTAGAGTTCCAAAATTCATCTATCTATATAGGAGAGAACAGAGGGGAAACCTAAATATAAAACTGCTACTGTAGACGAACGCTTCAACATAGAAGAACAAAATTTGGTGAGCCAAGTGGGATTTGTGTACTGATCATTACCACCAAGTATCATCAAAGATTGGGTGAAAAAATACTTGCTGGTATTTTGGAAACTCGTTATTTCTTAGAATATTGGCAATCCTCTCAATGAATGTGCTTTTCCACAGTCTGTGTCAAGGGCTACTTGAAGAGGACACAAAACATAGAGACAATCTGAGAACTCCTTTATTTTGAAAGTTTCAACACGCTACTACAAACCATGTTGGATTTAGTGTTGCAAATTCATCTATCTATATAGGAGAGAACAGAGGGAAACCTAAATATAAAAACTGCTACTGTACATGAACGCTTCAACCTAGAAGAACTAAATTTGGTGAGCCAAGTGGGTTTTGTGTACAGATCATTACCACCAAGTATCAACAAGATTGTGTGAAAAAATATTTGCTGGTATTTCGGAACTCGTTATTTCTTAGAAGCTTGGCAACTTCTCTCAATGAAAGTGCTTTTCCACAGTCTGTGCCTAGGGCTACTTGAAGAGGAAACAAACCATAGAGACAAATCTGAGAACTCCTTTATTTTGTCAAGTTTCAAAGAGCTACTACAAACCATGTTGGATTTAGAGTTCCAAATTCATCTATCTATATAGGAGAGAACAGAGGGAAACCTAAATATAAAAACTGCTACTGTAGACGAACGCTTCATCCTAGAAGAACAAAATTTGGTAAGCCAAGTGGGATTTGTGTACTGATCATTACCACCAAATATCATCAAGATTGGGTCAAAAAATATTTGCTGGTATTTCGGAAACTCATTGTTTCTTAGAAGCTTGGCAACCCCTCTCAATGAAAGTGCTTTTCCACAGTCTGTGCCTAGGGGCACTTGAAGACGAAACAAACCATAGAGACAAATCTGAGAACTCCTTTATTTTGTCAAGTTTCAAAGAGCTACTACAAACCATGTTGGATTTAGAGTTCCAAATTCATCTACCTATATAGGAGAGAACAGAGGGAAACCTAAATATAAAAACTTCTACTGTACATGAACGCTTCAACCTAGAAGAACTAAATTTGGTGAGCCAAGTGGGATTTGTGTACTGATCATTACCACCAAGTATCAACAAGATTGTGTGAAAAAATATTTGCTGGTATTTCGGAAACTCGTTATTTCTTAGAAGCTTGGCAACCCATCTCAATGAAAGTGCTTTCCCACAGTCTCTGCCTAGGGCTACTTGAAGAGAAACAATCCATAGAGACAAAACTGAGAACTCCTTTATTTTGTCAAGTTTCAAAGAGCTGCTACAAACCATGTTGGATTTAGAGTTCCAAATTGATCTATTTATGGGAGAGAACAGAGGGAAACCTAAATATAAAAACTGCTACTGTAGACGAACGCTTCAACCTAGAAGAACAAAATTTGGTGAGCCAAGTGAGATTTGTGTACAGATCATTACCACCAAGTATCATCAAGATTGGGTGAAAAAATATTTGCTGGTATTTCGGAAACTCGTTATTTCTTAGAAGCTTGGCAACCCATCTCAATGAAAGTGCTTTTCCACAGTTTGTGCCTACGGCTACATGAAGAGGAAACAAACCATAGAGACAAAACTGAGAACTCCTTTATTTTGTCAAGTTTCAAAGAGCTACTACAAACCATGTTGGATTTAGAGTTCCAAATTCATCTATCTATATAGGAGAGAACAGAGGGAAACCTAAATATAAAAACTGCTACTGTAGACGAACGCTTCAACCTAGAAGAACAAAATTTGGTAAGCCAAGTGGGATTTGTGTACTGATCATTACCACCAAGTATCATCAAGATTGGGTCAAAAAATATTTGCTGGTATTTCGGAAACTCATTGTTTCTTAGAAGCTTGGCAACCCCTCTCAATGAAAGTGCTTTTCCACAGTCTGTGCCTAGGGCTACTTGAAGAGGAAACAAACCATAGAGACAAATCTGAGAACTCCTTTATTTTGTCAAGTTTCAAAGAGCTACTACAAACCATGTTGGATTTAGAGTTCCAAATTCATCTACCTATATAGGAGAGAACAGAGAGAAACCTAAATATAAAAACTGCTACTGTAGACGAACGCTTCAAGCTAGAAAAACAAAATTTGGTGAGGCAAGTGGGATTTGTGTACTGATCACTACCACCAAGTATCATCAAGATTGGGTGAAGAAATATTTTCTGGTATTTCGGAAACTCGTTATTTCTTAGAAGCTAGGCAACCAATCTCAATGAAAGTGCTTTCCACAGTCTGTGCCTAGGGCTACTTGAAGAGGAAACAAACCATAGAGACAAAACTGAGAACTCCTTTATTTTGTCAAGTTTCAAAGAGCTACTACAAACCATGTTGGATTTGGAGTTCCAAATTCATCTATCTATATAGGAGAGAACAGAGGGAAACCTAAATATAAAATCTACTACTGTACACGAATGCTTCATCCTAGATGAACAAAAATTGGTTAGCCAAGTAGGATTTGTGTGCTGATCATTACCACCAAGTATCATCAAGTTTGGGTGAAAAAATATTTGCTGGTATTTCAATCTCGATATTTCTTAGAAGCTTGGCAACCCATCTCAATGAAAGTGCTTTTCCACAGTCTTTTCCTAGGGCTACTTGAAGAGGAAACAAACCAGAGAGACAAAACTGAGAACTCCCTTATTTTGCCAAGTTTCAAAGAGCTAATACAAACCATGTTGGATTTAGAGTTCCAAATTCATCTATCTATATAGGAGAGAACAGAGGGAAACCTAAATATAAAAACTCCTACTGTACACGAACGCTTCAACCTTGAAGAACTAAATTTGGTGAGCCAAGTGGGATTTGTGTACTGATCATTAGCAGCAATTATCATCAAGATTGGGTGAAAAAATATTTGCTGGTATTTCGGAAACACGTTATTTCTTAGAAGCTTGGCAACCCCTCTCAATGAAAGTGCTTTTCCAGAGTCTGTGCCTTGGGCTACTTGAAGAGGAAACAAACCATAGAGACAAAACTGAGAACTCCTTTATTTTGTCAATTTTCAAGGAGCTACTACAAAGCATGTTGGATTTAGAGTTCCAAATTCATCTATCTATATGGGAGAGAACAGAGGGAAACCTAAATATAAAAACTGCTACTGTACACGAACGCTTCAACCTAGAAGAACTAAATTTGGTGAGCCAAAAGGGATTTGTGTACTGATCATTACCACCAAGTATCATCAAGATTGGGTGAAAAAATATTTGCTAGTATTTCGGAAACTCGTTATTTCTTAGAAGCTTGGCAACCCATCTCAATGAAAGTGCTTTCCACAGTCTGTGCCTAGGGCTACTTGAAGAGGAAACAAACCATAGAGACAAAACTGAGAACTCCTTTATTTTGTCAAGTTTCAAAGAGCTACTACAAACCATGTTGGATTTAGAGTTCCAAATTCATCTATCTATATAGGAGAGAACAGAGGGAAACCTAAATATAAAAACTGCTTCTGTACATGAACGCTTCAACCTAGAAGAACTAAATTTGGTGAGCCCAGTGGGATTTGTGTACTGATCATTACCACCAAGTATCAACAAGATTGTGTGAAAAAATATTTGCTGGTATTTCGGAAACTCGTTATTTCTTAGAAGCTTGGCAACCCAAGTCAATGAAAGTGCTTTCCAAAGTCTCTGCCTAGGGCTACTTGAAGAGAAACAATCCATAGAGACAAAACTGAGAACTCCTTTATTTTGTCAAGTTTCAAAGAGCTGCTACAAACCATGTTGGATTTAGAGTTCCAAATTGATCTATTTATGGGAGAGAACAGAGGGAAACCTAAATATAAAAACTGCTACTGTAGATGAACGCTTCAACCTAGAAGAATAAAATTTGGTGAGCCAAGTGAGATTTGTGTACTGATCATTAACACCAAGTATCATCAAGATTGGGTGAAAAAATATTTGCTGGTATTTCGGAAACTCGTTATTTCTTAGAAGCTTGGCAACCCATCTCAATGAAAGTGCTTTTCCACAGTCTGTGCCTACGGCTACTTGAAGAGGAAACAAACCATAGAGAGAAAACTGAGAACTCCTTTATTTTGTCAAGTTTCAAAGAGCTACTACAAACCATGTTGGATTTAGAGTTCCAAATTCATCTATCTATATAGGAGAGAACAGAGGGAAACCTAAATATAAAAACTGCTACTGTAGACGAACGCTTCAACCTAGAAGAACAAAATTTGGTAAGCCAAGTGGGATTTGTGTACTGATCATTACCACCAAGTATCATCAAGATTGGGTCAAAAAATATTTGCTGGTATTTCGGAAACTCATTGTTTCTTAGAAGCTTGGCAACCCCTCTCAATGAAAGTGCTTTTCCACAGTCTTTTCCTAGGGCTACTTGAAGAGGAAACAAACCATAGAGACAAAACTGAGAACTCCCTTATTTTGCCAAGTTTCAAAGAGCTAATACAAACCATGTTGGATTTAGAGTTCCAAATTCATCTACCTATATAGGAGAGAACAGAGAGAAACCTAAATATAAAAACTCCTACTGTACACGAACGCTTCAACCTTGAAGAACTAAATTTGGTGAGCCAAGTGGGATTTGTGTACTGATCATTAGCAGCAAGTATCATCAAGATTGGGTGAAGAAATATTTGCTGGTATTTCGGAAACTCGTTATTTCTTAGAAGCTAGGCAACCAATCTCAATGAAAGTGCTTTCCACAGTCTGTGCCTAGGGCTACTTGAAGAGGAAACAAACCATAGAGACAAAACTGAGAACTCCTTTATTTTGTCAATTTTCAAGGAGCTACTACAAAGCATGTTGGATTTAGAGTTCCAAATTCATCTATCTATATGGGAGAGAACAGAGGGAAACCTAAATATAAAAACTGCTACTGTACACGAACGCTTCAACCTAGAAGAACTAAATTTGGTGAGCCAAAAGGGATTTGTGTACTGATCATTACCACCAAGTATCATCAAGATTGGGTGAAAAAATATTTGCTAGTATTTCGGAAACTCGTTATTTCTTAGAAGCTTGGCAACCCATCTCAATGAAAGTGCTTTCCACAGTCTGTGCCTAGGGCTACTTGAAGAGGAAACAAACCATAGAGACAAAACTGAGAACTCCTTTATTTTGTCAAGTTTCAAAGAGCTACTACAAACCATGTTGGATTTAGAGTTCCAAATTCATCTATCTATATAGGAGAGAACAGAGGGAAACCTAAATATAAAAACTGCTTCTGTACATGAACGCTTCAACCTAGAAGAACTAAATTTGGTGAGCCCAGTGGGATTTGTGTACTGATCATTACCACCAAGTATCAACAAGATTGTGTGAAAAAATATTTGCTGGTATTTCGGAAACTCGTTATTTCTTAGAAGCTTGGCAACCCATGTCAATGAAAGTGCTTTCCACAGTCTCTGCCTAGGGCTACTTGAAGAGAAACAATCCATAGAGACAAAACTGAGAACTCCTTTATTTTGTCAAGTTTCAAAGAGCTGCTACAAACCATGTTGGATTTAGAGTTCCAAATTGATCTATTTATGGGAGAGAACAGAGGGAAACCTAAATATAAAAACTGCTACTGTAGATGAACGCTTCAACCTAGAAGAATAAAATTTGGTGAGCCAAGTGAGATTTGTGTACTGATCATTAACACCAAGTATCATCAAGATTGGGTGAAAAAATATTTGCTGGTATTTCGGAAACTCGTTATTTCTTAGAAGCTTGGCAACCCATCTCAATGAAAGTGCTTTTCCACAGTCTGTGCCTACGGCTACTTGAAGAGGAAACAAACCATAGAGAGAAAACTGAGAACTCCTTTATTTTGTCAAGTTTCAAAGAGCTACTACAAACCATGTTGGATTTAGAGTTCCAAATTCATCTATCTATATAGGAGAGAACAGAGGGAAACCTAAATATAAAAACTGCTACTGTAGACGAACGCTTCAACCTAGAAGAACAAAATTTGGTAAGCCAAGTGGGATTTGTGTACTGATCATTACCACCAAGTATCATCAAGATTGGGTCAAAAAATATTTGCTGGTATTTCGGAAACTCATTGTTTCTTAGAAGCTTGGCAACCCCTCTCAATGAAAGTGCTTTTCCACAGTCTGTGCCTAGGGCTACTTGAAGAGGAAACAAACCATAGAGACAAATGTGAGAACTCCTTTATTTTGTCAAGTTTCAAAGAGCTACTACAAACCATGTTGGATTTAGAGTTCCAAATTCATCTACCTATATAGGAGAGAACAGAGAGAAACCTAAATATAAAAACTGCTACTGTAGACGAACGCTTCAACCTAGAAAAACAAAATTTGGTGAGGCAAGTGGGATTTGTGTACTGATCACTACCACCAAGTATCATCAAGATTGGGTGAAGAAATATTTGCTGGTATTTCGGAAACTCGTTATTTCTTAGAAGCTAGGCAACCAATCTCAATGAAAGTGCTTTCCACAGTCTGTGCCTAGGGCTACTTGAAGAGGAAACAAACCATAGAGACAAAACTGAGAACTCCTTTATTTTGTCAAGTTTCAAAGAGCTACTACAAACCATGTTGGATTTAGAGTTCCAAATTCATCTATCTATATAGGAGAGAACAGAGGGAAACCTAAATATAAAATCTACTACTGTACACGAATGCTTCATCCTAGATGAACAAAAATTGGTTAGCCAAGTGGGATTTGTGTGCTGATCATTACCACCAAGTATCATCAAGTTTGGGTGAAAAAATATTTGCTGGTATTTCAACTCGATATTTCTTAGAAGCTTGGAAACCCATCTCAATGAAAGTGCTTTTCCACAGTCTTTTCCTAGGGCTACTTGAAGAGGAAACAAACCAGAGAGACAAAACTGAGAACTCCCTTATTTTGCCAAGTTTCAAAGAGCTAATACAAACCATGTTGGATTTAGAGTTCCAAATTCATCTATCTATATAGGAGAGAACAGAGGGAAACCTAAATATAAAAACTCCTACTGTACACGAACGCTTCAACCTTGAAGAACTAAATTTGGTGAGCCAAGTGGGATTTGTGTACTGATCATTAGCAGCAAGTATCATCAAGATTGGGTGAAAAAATATTTGCTGGTATTTCGGAAACTCGTTATTTCTTAGAAGCTTGGCAACCCCTCTCAATGAAAGTGCTTTTCCAGAGTCTGTGCCTAGGGCTACTTGAAGAGGAAACAAACCATAGAGACAAAACTGAGAACTCCTTTATTTTGTCAATTTTCAAGGAGCTACTACAAAGCATGTTGGATTTAGAGTTCCAAATTCATCTATCTATATGGGAGAGAACAGAGGGAAACCTAAATATAAAAACTGCTACTGTACACGAACGCTTCAACCTAGAAGAACTAAATTTGGTGAGCCAAAAGGGATTTGTGTACTGATCATTACCACCAAGTATCATCAAGATTGGGTGAAAAAATATTTGCTGGTATTTCGGAAACTCGTTATTTCTTAGAAGCTTGGCAACCCCTCTCAATGAAAGTGCTTTCCACAGTCTGTGCCTAGGGCTACTTGAAGAGGAAACAAACCATAGAGACAAATCTGAGAACTCCTTTATTTTGTCAAGTTTCAAAGACCTACTACAAACCATGTTGGATTTAGAGTTCCAAATTCATCTATCTATATAGGAGAGAACAGAGAGAAACCTAAATATAAAAACTGCTACTTTAGACGAACGCTTCAACCTAGAATAACAAAATTTGGTGAGCCAAGTGGGATTTGTGTACTGATCATTACCACCAAGTATCAACAAGATTGTGTGAAAAGTATTTGCTGGTATTTCGGAAACTCGTTATTTCTAAGAAGCTTGACAACCCATCTCAATGAAAGTGCTTTCCACAGTCTGTGCCTAGGGCTACTTTAAAAGGAAACAAACCATAGTGACAAAACTGAGAACTCCTTTATTTTGCCAAGTTTCAAAGAGCTACTACAAACCATGTTGGATTTAGAGTTCCAAATTCATCTATCTATATAGGAGAGAACAGAGGGAAACCTAAATATAAAAACTCCTACTGTACACGAACGCTTCAACCTTGAAGAACTAAATTTGGTGAGCCAAGTGGCATTTGTGTACTGATCATTAGCAGCAAGTATCCACAAGATTGGGTGAAAAAATATTTGCTGGTATTTCGGAAACTCGTTATTTCTTAGAAGCTTGGCAACCCCTCTCAATGAAAGTGCTTTTCCACAGTCTGTGCCTAGGGCTACTTGAAGAGGAAACAAACCATAGAGAAAAAACTGAGAACTCCTTTATTTTGTCAATTTTCAAGGAGCCACTACAAAGCATGTTGGATTTAGAGTTCCAAATTCATCTATCTATATGGGAGAGAACAGAGGGAAACCTAAATATAAAAACTGCTACTGTACACGAACGCTTCAACCTAGAAGAACTAAATTTGGTGAGCCAAAATGGATTTGTGTACTGATCATTACCACCAAGTATCATCAAGATTGGGTGAAAAAATATTTGCTAGTATTTCGGAAACTCGTTATTTCTTAGAAGCTTGGCAACCCATCTCAATGAAAGTGCTTTCCACAGTCTGTGCCTAGGGCTACTTTAAGAGGAAACAAACCATAGAGACATAACTGAGAACTCCTTTATTTTGTCAAGTTTCAAAGAGTTACTACAAACCATGTTGGATTTAGAGTTCCAAATTCATCTATCTATATAGGAGAGAACAGAGGGAAACCTAAATATAAAAACTGCTACTGTAGACGAACGCTCAACATAGAAGAACAAAATTTGGTGAGCCAAGTGGGATTTGTGTACTGATCATTACCACCAAGAATCATCAAGATTGGGTGAAAAATATTTGCTGGTATTTTGGAAACTCGTTATTTCTTAGAATATTGGCAATCCCTCTCAATGAAAGTGCTTTTCTACAGTCTGTGCCAAGGGCTACTTGAAGAGGAAACAAACCATAGAGACAAATCTGAGAACTCCTTTATTTTGTCAAGTTTCAACACGCTACTACAAACCATGTTGGATTTAGTGTTCCAAATTCATCTATCTATATAGGAGAGAACAGAGGGAAACCTAAATATAAAAACTGCTACTGTACATGAACGCTTCAACCTAGAAGAACTAAATTTGGTGAGCCAAGTGGTTTTTGTGTACAGATCATTACCACCAAGTATCAATAAGATTGTGTGAAAAAATATTTGCTGGTGTTTCGGAAACTCGTTATTTCTTAGAAGCTTGGCAACCCCTCTCAATGAAAGTGCTTTCCACAGTCTGTGCCTAGGGCTACTTTAAGAGGAAAAAAACCATAGAGACAAAACTGAGAACTCCTCTATTTTGTCAAGTTTCAAACAGCTACTACAAACCATGTTGGATTTAGAGTTCCAAATTCATCTATCTATATAGGAGAGAACAGAGGGAAACCTAAATATAAAAACTGCTACTGTAGACGAACGCTTCAACCTAGAAGAACAAAATTTGATAAGCCAAGTGGGATTTGTGTACTGATCATTACCACCAAGTATCATCAAGATTGGGTGAAAAAATATTTGCTGGTATTTCAGAAACTCATTATTTCTTAGAAGCTTGGCAACCCCTCTCAATGAAAGTGCTTTTCCACAGTCTGTGCCTAGGGCTACTTGAAGAGGAAACAAACCATAGAGACAAATCTGAGAACTCCTTTATTTTGTCAATTACAAAGAGCTACTACAAACCATGTTGGATTTAGAGTTCCAAATTCATCTATCTATATAGGAGAGAACAGAGAGAAACTTAAATATAAAAACTGCTACTGTAGACGAACGCTTCAACCTAGAAGAACAAAATTTGGTGAGCCATGTGGGATTTGTGTGCTGATCATTACCACCAAGTATCAACAAGATTGTGTGAAAAAATATTTGCTGGTATTTCGGAAACTCGTTATTTCTTAGAATCTTGGCAACCCATCTCAATGAAAGTGCTTTCCACAGTCTGTGCCTAGGGCTACTTTAAGAGGAAACAAACCATAGAGACAAAACTGAGAACTCCTCTATTTTGTCAAGTTTCAAAGAGCTACTACAAACCATGTTGGATTTAGAGTTCCAAATTCATCTATCTATATAGGAGAGGGCAGAGGGAAACCTAAATATAAAAACTGCTACTGTAGACGAACGCTTCAACCTAGAAGAACAAATTTGGTGAGGCAAGTGGGATTTGTGTACTGATCATTACCACCAAGTATCAACAAGACTGTGTGAAAAAATATTTGCTGGTATTTCGGAAACTCGTTATTTCTTAGATGCTTGACACCCATCACAATGAAAGTGCTTTCCACTGTCTTGCCTAGGGCTAGTTTAAGAGGAAACAAACCATAGAGACAAAACTGAGAACTCCTTTATTTTGTCAAGTTTCAAACAGCTACGACAAACCATGTTGGATTTAGGGTTCCAAATTCATCTATCTATATCGGAGAGAACAGACGGAAACCTAAATATAAAAATTGCTACTGTACACGAACGTTTCAACCTAGAAGAACTAAATTTGGTGAGCCAAGTGGGATTTGTGTACTGATCATTAGCAACAAGTATCATCAAGACTGGGTCAAAAATATTTGCTGGTATTTCGGAAACTCGTTATTTCTTAGAAGCTTGGCAACCCCTTTCAATGAAAGTGCCTTTCCACAGTCTGTTCCTTGGGCTACTTGAAGAGGAAACAAACCATAGAGACAAAACTGAGAACTCCTTTATTTTGTCAAGTTTCAAGGAGCTACTACAAAGCATGTTGAATTTAGAGTTCCAAATTCATCTATCTATATAGGAGAGAACAGAGGGAAACCTAAATATAAAAACTGCTACTGTACATGAACGCTTTCACCTAGAAGAACTAAATTTGGTGAGCCAAGTGGGATTTGTGTACTGATCATTACCACCAAGTATCAACAAGATTGTGTGAAAAAATATTTGCTGGTATTTCGGAAACTCGTTATTTCTTAGAAGCTTGGCAACCCATCTCAATGAAAGTGCTTTCCACAGTCTCTGCCTAGGGCTACTTGAAGAGAAACAATCCATAGAGACAAAACTGAGAACTCCTTTATTTTGTCAAGTTTCAAAGAGCTGCTACAAACCATGTTGGATTTAGAGTTCCAAATTGATCTATTTATGGGAGAGAACAGAGGGAAACCTAAATATAAAAACTGCTACTGTAGACGAACGCTTCAACCTAGAAGAACAAAATTTGGTGAGCCAAGTGAGATTTGTGTACTGATCATTACCACAAAGTATCATCAAGATTGGGTGAAAAAATATTTGCTGGTATTTCGGAAACTCGTTATTTCTTAGAAGCTTGGCAACCCATCTCAATGAAAGTGCTTTTCCACAGTCTGTGCCTACGGCTACTTGAAGAGGAAACAAACCATAGAGAGAAAACTGAGAACTCCTTTATTTTGTCAAGTTTCAAAGAGCTACTACAAACCATGTTGGATTTAGAGTTCCAAATTCATCTATCTATATAGGAGAGAACAGAGGGAAACCTAAATATAAAAACTGCTACTGTAGACGAACGCTTCAACCTAGAAGAACAAAATTTGGTAAGCCAAGTAAGATTTGTGTACTGATCATTACCACCAAGTATCATCAAGATTGGGTCAAAAAATATTTGCTGGTATTTCGGAAACTCATTGTTTCTTAGAAGCTTGGCAACCCCTCTCAATGAAAGTGCTTTTCACAGTCTGTGCCTAGGGCTACTTGAAGAGGAAACAAACCATAGAGACAAATCTGAGAACTCCTTTATTTTGTCAATTACAAAGAGCTACTACAAACCATGTTGGATTTAGAGTTCCAAATTCATCTATCTATATAGGAGAGAACAGAGAGAAACTTAAATATAAAAACTGCTACTGTAGACGAACGCTTCAACCTAGAAGAACAAAATTTGGTGAGCCATGTGGGATTTGTGTGCTGATCATTACCACCAAGTATCAACAAGATTGTGTGAAAAAATATTTGCTGGTATTTCGGAAACTCGTTATTTCTTAGAATCTTGGCAACCCATCTCAATGAAAGTGCTTTCCACAGTCTGTGCCTAGGGCTACTTTAAGAGGAAACAAACCATAGAGACAAAACTGAGAACTCCTCTATTTTGTCAAGTTTCAAAGAGCTACTACAAACCATGTTGGATTTAGAGTTCCAATTCATCTATCTATATAGGAGAGGGCAGAGGGAAACCTAAATATAAAAACTGCTACTGTAGACGAACGCTTCAACCTAGAAGAACAAAATTTGGTGAGGCAAGTGGGATTTGTGTACTGATCATTACCACCAAGTATCAACAAGACTGTGTGAAAAAATATTTGCTGGTATTTCGGAAACTCGTTATATCTTAGATGCTTGACAACCCATCACAATGAAAGTGCTTTCCACTGTCTTGCCTAGGGCTAGTTTAAGAGGAAACAAACCATAGAGACAAAACTGAGAACTCCTTTATTTTGTCAAGTTTCAAACAGCTACGACAAACCATGTTGGATTTAGGGTTCCAAATTCATCTATCTATATAGGAGAGAACAGACGGAAACCTAAATATAAAAATTGCTACTGTACACGAACGTTTCAACCTAGAAGAACTAAATTTGGTGAGCCAAGTGGGATTTGTGTACTGATCATTAGCAACAAGTATCATCAAGACTGGGTCAAAAAATATTTGCTGGTATTTCGGAAACTCGTTATTTCTTAGAAGCTTGGCAACCCCTTTCAATGAAAGTGCCTTTCCACAGTCTGTTCCTTGGGCTACTTGAAGAGGAAACAAACCATAGAGACAAAACTGAGAACTCCTTTATTTTGTCAAGTTTCAAGGAGCTACTACAAAGCATGTTGAATTTAGAGTTCCAAATTCATCTATCTATATAGGAGAGAACAGAGGGAAACCTAAATATAAAAACTGCTACTGTACATGAACGCTTCAACCTAGAAGAACTAAATTTGGTGAGCCAAGTGGGATTTGTGTACTGATCATTACCACCAAGTATCAACAAGATTGTGTGAAAAAATATTTGCTGGTATTTCGGAAACTCGTTATTTCTTAGAAGCTTGGCAACCCATCTAAATGAAAGTGCTTTCCACAGTCTCTGCCTAGGGCTACTTGAAGAGAAACAATCCATAGAGACAAAACTGAGAACTCCTTTATTTTGTCAAGTTTCAAAGAGCTGATACAAACCATGTTGGATTTAGAGTTCCAAATTGATCTATTTATGGGAGAGAACAGAGGGAAACCTAAATATAAAAACTGCTACTGTAGATGAACGCTTCAACCTAGAAGAACAAAATTTGGTGAGCCAAGTGAGATTTGTGTACTGATCATTACCACAAAGTATCATCAAGATTGGGTGAAAAAATATTTGCTGGTATTTCGGAAACTCGTTATTTCTTAGAAGCTTGGCAACCCATCTCAATGAAAGTGCTTTTCCACAGTCTGTGCCTACGGCTACTTGAAGAGGAAACAAACAATAGAGAGAAAACTGAGAACTCCTTTATTTTGTCAAGTTTCAAAGAGCTACTACAAACCATGTTGGATTTAGAGTTCCAAATTCATCTATCTATATAGGAGAGAACAGAGGGAAACCTAAATATAAAAACTGCTACTGTAGACGAACGCTTCAACCTAGAAGAACAAAATTTGGTAAGCCAAGTAAGATTTGTGTACTGATCATTACCACCAAGTATCATCAAGATTGGGTCAAAAAATATTTGCTGGTATTTCGGAAACTCATTGTTTCTTAGAAGCTTGGCAACCCCTCTCAATGAAAGTGCTTTTCCACAGTCTGTGCCTAGGGCTACTTGAAGAGGAAACAAACCATAGAGACAAATCTGAGAACTCCTTTATTTTGTCAAGTTTCAAAGAGCTACTACAAACCATGTTGGATTTAGAGTTCCAAATTCATCTACCTATATAGGAGAGAACAGAGAGAAACCTAAATATAAAAACTGCTACTGTAGACGAACGCTTCAACCTAGAAAAACAAAATTTGGTGAGGCAAGTGGGATTTGTGTACTGATCACTACCACCAAGTATCATCAAGATTGGGTGAAGAAATATTTGCTGGTATTTCGGAAACTCGTTATTTCTTAGAAGCTAGGCAACCAATCTCAATGAAAGTGCTTTCCACAGTCTGTGCCTAGGGCTACTTGAAGAGGAAACAAACCATAGAGACAAAACTGAGAACTCCTTTATTTTGTCAAGTTTCAAAGAGCTACTACAAACCATGTTGGATTTAGAGTTCCAAATTCATCTATCTATATAGGAGAGAACAGAGGGAAACCTAAATATAAAATCTACTACTGTACACGAATGCTTCATCCTAGATGAACAAAAATTGGTTAGCCAAGTGGGATTTGTGTGCTGATCATTACCACCAAGTATCATCAAGTTTGGGTGAAAAAATATTTGCTGGTATTTCAATCTCGATATTTCTTAGAAGCTTGGCAACCCATCTCAATGAAAGTGCTTTTCCACAGTCTTTTCCTAGGGCTACTTGAAGAGGAAACAAACCAGAGAGACAAAACTGAGAACTCCCTTATTTTGCCAAGTTTCAAAGAGCTAATACAAATCATGTTGGATTTAGAGTTCCAAATTCATCTATCTATATAGGAG